>NC_067141.1:35177484-35477484 GCF_903995435.1 Acomys russatus
CCTCTGGAAACTTAACTACACTAACACAGATTTGCTTTCAATGTGTTTCTGTCACCGCATAGCTTTACGACTTAAGAAAGCTCATGCATGTGACTTTCTTGAGCCTTACTTTCCTCTTGACTACATATGGAGGCACCGTTACAGTGATGGTGGACAGTAGTTCTTATTCTGTCGGCCTTGTTTCCTGGCGTACTCCTAGCAGAGCGTAATGTCTGGAGAAATGGGTGTGTGTGTGGAGTGTTGACTGGGAGAGCGAACTCAGGATTGTTTGCAAATACACCTTTGAAGTTGTGTTTCATAGCTAAAAGCCCACATGAATGTTGCCTTTGTCGCAGTACTTACATGTATGTTTTAGTATGCAATGTCAGATTTGTGATCCCCGGCATGATGTCTAGACTCCTCTACCAGTGCTCTACCTAATCGCCATGTTTCTGGTGGCTGGTATCCTACCTGGACAAAGTGTATGAAGTTGGGGTTCTTAAGGTCAAATATTGTTCCTAGCACCTGTCAGCCGGCCACCCTATAAGCTCTTTCAGTCCTAGATTCTTCAGCTGCGTATTGGGGAAGGTAATCTGCTCATTATAGGATGAGTAAAAACAAGTAAGTCACGGGGTTTAGCGCAATGGTCCATAGAATGTGTTTGGTAAATGACAGCCACTTACTTTAATTACTACCACAATTGCTAAGATTCTAATAATTTTGATGCCACTAGACATGTGATATGTAAGTATGTAATGCCTGTATATACACAAAACAAAAGGAAATATTTCATTCTTTTCATTTGCGTGTGAGCCACGCATTTTGTCATCACCAATCAATTTCTTGGAAAAGCAGAGATGAAGTGACGCTAATGATGATCAAGAGGCTAAGCGACCTCCAGGGAAATGTTCCTTCTTGCTTGATTGTCACGGATAAATATATACACTGTGGCCGGGATTGGCTTTTGTTCTTTAGTGGATTTATTACAATTATATAATTAGGGCAATAGCAAAAGAACGTCATCAACTGAATGAGGCTTATCCTTAGAACCCGTGGATATGTGATTCTGCATAGTAAAAGGGGTTTTGACAATACGACTAAATTAGGGAATCTTGACATGGGAAGCCTGTGTTATTCAGGTAGGGCCAATATAAATCACAGGGCTTTCAGCGCAAGAAGCAGGAGGCTGAGTCAGACAAGAAAGTGCCAAAAGGACAGTGTAACTTGGGGCCATTTGCAGAGTGAACAGGCAGGGAGTAGATTCTCCGGGCGCCTCCTGATGGAACAAGCTCTGCTGGTACCCTGAAAGGCTGTGGCATCCTCTGCCCTCTAGAACTCTAAGCAATGACTTTCTATTGTTTGGAGCTGTACTTATCGATTGGGGTGATTTGTTACAGCTGTAGCTGGAAAAAGAAGGCTTTGTTGACATACACTGAAATATTGCTGACAAGTGGCTTTAGCACAGTATTTTGTGGAGGAAGAGATTGCCAAGCATTAACCGACACGGCAGTGATGATCTCTTGTTCTGTAAAGAGATGAAGACACTCTGGAGATACACTTTCATCTTCTGCTGGGGGTGGGGAGGAGGTGGGGTAGGGGGTGCAGATCTTTCCGGCTAGAGGCCAGAGAACATTTATATCTATCTTTTAATGAACCTGTTTAAAACATGTGGCTCTGTCATGTGTTTATCTATGTGCTACAAGTCGCCTTCACTCATCATTTTTCCTTTCTTAAAGTGTCTGGCTTTTGCATTTCTATACTTCTCTGGTGATCTGAAAATACTCTCATATTCTCAATAACATTTAATGTTTTTTTGGGGGGGTTCTTTCTTTTTTTTTTAAGTTTGTATTGACATTGGGAGATATTTAGGAAGTACGGGCACCTTACCTTTATCAAGGGCTCTTCTTCATGAACAATGTTATAGTTCAGGCCAATCTGTCTTAACTGAATTCTCAGTCAGGGGTCCATCTCTTAAAATTAGGTCTGCAGACTTCGCATTTGATTGAGTTATAGCAAAAGCGTTTCTGCTTGATGAATGGATGCTTCCATCCACTGCCACGCTTGTTGCTCGTATCATTTTGTTGTCACGGGGACTTGTGCTTGATCTTTGGTCTTACACCTTCCAGGACTTACGATTCGTTTTATACTCATGGTAAAGAAAATTCATGTATTGTGTATAAATTTTTGTAGACTAGAATAATTTCTTTTTGCTGGCAAAGAGGCTTTCTTATCTTGTGTGATCTATTCTTTTCTCTTTTGTGTGATTTTAGTTCCAAAGAAACATTTCAATGCTTCCCTTTGCTGGAGGATGGCAGGAAAGAAGGAGATAGAGAGAGGAAAAAGAAAGAGAAACAGCAGCAGCAGCAGCAGCTTCAGCCAGCAATGGCTCTACTGGTAAAGTGCTTGTCACTAAGCCTGACAACCTAAGTTTAATCTATGGAATCCACATGGTAGAGGGAGAGAGATCTATGCTGACAATTGTCATATGATATCCACACATGTACCATGGCATGTGTAGGAACACACAAGCACATATACACACAAACTCACAGTTAGAAAAATAAAGTCTTATAAATAAAGAATAAACAGGGTAGGGTAGCTGGACACTCAACAAAAAGCCCTCAGAGCACTCAGTAAGAAGAGTTAGATCCTTTACCTGAATGGGGAGTCAGCTAATCCTGAAGTCCTATATACCCCAAATCTTAGTATTATCTTGTTCTTTGCCCAGTAGCGACTGCAATCCCACTCAGTCCTTACTGTGTTCTCATTCTCCTTTACATAGAACAAAAACAAACAAAACACAATCATATTCAATCTAGATGGAGAAATCCTCTGTAAAGCTAAGAGAACCCAATGAGCTCTTGGACATCTACTGAAAAGCCTCCCATTGCATTGTGGGAAACCTCAGTGCTGGGAAAGAAATACTTTGTATCAGCTGATGCAATTCTACTTGGACAGTAAATATCCTTGACTAAGTAGACTGTGACTTTTCTGAGGTGCCAAAAGCTTACCCAGCCTTTGGTTATCTCTGTGCATCCCACATTAGTGCTCTGTCTTGACTCCCAACACTTGCGCGGCTGTGTTCATTCCTGAAAGATCTGTACAGTCTGTGTCTTCTTCCACATCGAAAGGAAAAGATGAATCTTGAAGCACACACTATGGAGTTGACATTTTAAGAAGTAGTTGCTTTGAAGGAGAAAAATCATTTTTGGTTTAAATTGTTATTTTGAATCTATGTTACCCTATTGAAATTGATTGCAAGGTAAGATAAAACTGTGTAAAGATACCATAGCTAATATAGTATTTGTAAAAAATAATAGTCTTACCAGTAAATGTAAAATGCACAGTTGTATATATTGTATATATGTATATATGCACATATTTATATTTATACACGTATAATAAATACATACGAAGGAAAAATTAACAACCGTTAGGCCTAGATGTGTGGAAATTGTTTGCATGCGTATTTTAAGTTGAGAATGCCTAGCCTAACAATTTAAAAATTCATAATTTAAAAAATTAAGATGCCCATAACTACATTAAAATTTCAACGCATATAAAATTTGCATGAGGTTCTCTCCCAGTTATATAAGAAACATGGGTGGTAGGATGAACGCTATACGTTAAACACATGGAACGCAACACGTCACACCAGCTGGCAGTGTGAAAGGCTGTGGCCTGCCACGGTGGCGCTCAGGATGTAAAGCAGCAGTCAAGCCCCACATCCTTTCCTTCCTGCTTCCACGCTCCCTGGTTCCGTCTGCTGCCTGCTTTTCTGCAGCCACAGCCAATGGCATGCTTGGGATAGGCTCGGAACTCTTTTCAACTGGAGCTGCCCATATGTTCATTATAGAAAACGTGTTTGCGTTTTCACTGCAGCACACCGCCTATCCTGACACTGCCTGACTGCGAATTCATAGCTGGAAGAGAAGGAGGACTGGCAGATGAAGTGAAAGAAAGAAGTAGAATTCTAGCCCGAGAGTTCTGAATGTCAGACGCCCGTGGGAGCGCTTCTCCTTAGCTTGGGTCTCATGGCAGAAGGCTTGGGTTGTTTTTTACTCCTCTCAAGTTCGTTCTGCATAGATATACTTACAGTTCCACCAGCAGTAACAGCACATGGACGTCTTCACCCCATGCCTAAATGTAACAAATAGAATTAATCTCCAGCTGGTTGAAATCTGACTTTAATCCCAGCCACTGGTTCTAATAATTTCTATTTCATGGATACTTCTAGAGTCAATAGCATTGATGTGCTTTGGCTTAACTCTGAACTCTGTTGTTGGAGGGAAGGATAGAGAGGCAGGGGGATAGATGGATGTGGGCTAAGTAGACGGATGAACAGACAGATGGGCAGAGAGAAGGGGAAGTGACTCGATATTTTTCTTGATCATCTTAGAGCTTCTATTAGAGAGCAAATGACATCTAGCATAAGTTGAGAAGATTTTATTTGTTGAATCTATATTCTTGTGCTTTATCCAGTTGGCAGGTGTCTGGAAGGTTGTATCACCCTGTCGTCATAAAGCCCATGGCTTTTGTAAGATTTATTACTTCTACTAATTTGGGGGAAATGGCATTTTACAATCAAATTTATGGTTTTCAGCTGCCCACTGTCTGAGATTGCTGCAACAGCCAAGGAGGTGCAGCAGTTTGGGAGGCTTAAAATCACAGAGTTGCATTTTTTCACAGTTCTGGTTTCACCAGGATCATATTCCTTCAGAAAAGTTCTAGAAAAGAATTCTTCCTTGCCCCCTCCCAGTCCTCCAGGTTTGCCAGAGACTCTTGTATTCCTGGGTTTACAGATAAACCTCTCAAGCTCTTGTCTTTGTCATCAAATATCTACTATCTTCCTTCTGGAAGTGCCATTGTCTTACTTGGCCTTCTTACAAGGGTACCGACTTTGGACTTATACTCACTTGAAAACATATGATGTCACATGAATTACTTATACATGAAAATACCTATTTACAAATAAAGTCCCATTCATACATACTGAAGAGGTGCATATTTTTGGAAAGCCACTACTAAATCTCCCGTGCTCACCTAGAAATAGATATATCTATCTGGTATGTGGCCTTCTATTTTGAGACATTCAGGGAAAATGCACTGAATTATATTTAAGAAGATTAAAAATGTGCTTAATCATTTTTTCTGTTAAGAATCATCTAATATTTTCTTCTTAACTTTCTAACTAAGAAGCTATTTTCTCTATTCTCATAATTTCCACACACAGACTGAATTTCTACATTTTATGTTAGTTGTGAAAGAAGGATCTAGAACAGTGGTTCTCACCCAGTGAGTTGCAACTCCTTTGGGGGTCACATATCAGATATCCTGCATATCAGATATTTACATGTAATTCATAACCGTAGCAAAATTACGGTTATAAAGTAGCTACAAAATAATTTTATGGTTGGGAGGCCACTCCAATGTGAGGAACCACATTAAAGTGTCATAGCCTTAGGAAGGCTTAGAACCACTGGTCTGGAAGCTTTCCAGGAGTACTCCTATTTGCTCCAAGTTGTTTTAAAAATAAGATGGACTCAAAAGAGAGCTCAGAACGTAGAGCTGCATTTCCCCTTGTATGTTCCTACATGAGTCTAGACACTCGGAGCGCTGGCTGTGACTATCAGCTATTCTGTGTGTCTGCCTTTCTTTCTGCTTCTCCTTTCTGACTTGTTTCCACTAGCAACTTATCCCCTTATGCCTCTTCCTTATTATCAAGATCCCATAGATTATTCAATGACTAAACCAAAAACCGTCCTCCATGCCTCCACCAGATTTCTATTCTATTGTGTTCAACTCTATTCTATTCTGTATTTCCTATCCTATCCGTCTCTCTACCTTCCTAAACTAGGAATCAGTTTCTTTGGGCTTAGTTTACAGCCCACTATAAATTCATATATTATTACAGCATTTATTTACCCTGGCTTGCACTTTAGCAAACTGTGAATAAGAATTAGTGTCTCTAGGTATATTGTTTATCATAATGCTCAGCACAGAGTAAGTCAATGCATACATGTTACTGTTACTTTGTAATCATTTGTTTTTCCTCCTGTGGATATTTGTAAGTACCCATGCATGCCTCACTATTCTGGGAACTATGGGAGGCCAGGAATTATGCTGTGGACACGCTTTCATGCCATATGGTGGTTAAGTATGTGCTCAACAAATAGATGTGATCAGGACCTGTTTGTAGTTTTAGTAGAAAAAGGAAAGCTTTTCAGAGTCTACCTTAATTCTTTTTAAAAAAATTTATTATAAACTATTCAGATTGCATCCTGATTGTTATCCTTTCACTTGTATCTTCCCATTTCCACCCTTCCTCCTTCCTCTGTCCTATTTCCCATCCCTAGACCTCTGACAGAATGGGACCTCCTCCCACATCACATGACCACAGCCTATCAGGTCTCCCCAGGATAGTCTGCATCCCCTTTCTATGTGTGTCCGCAGAGCCCCCCCACCACAGGGAGATGACAAGTTGGGGGCACCAGTGTTCATGTCAGAGGCAGTCCCCATTCTCCCTACAATGGTGGAGAATGAGCTGTCCATTGACTATAACTAAAGAGAGGGTCTAGGTTCACTGTGTGCATTTTCCTTGGCTGGTGCAACAGTTTGTGTAGTCCCTCACCCCGGGTCCAGAACCACAGGCCCTGATGGTCTACTTTTGAGGCTCTCAAACCCTCAGGGTTCTTCCATCTCCCCACTCTTCCATACCACTCACAGCACTCCATGCAGAGTACCACTGCAAGTCCCAGTGTCTGTCCCATTCCTCCACTAAGTGGAGTCTCTCAGGGGACATCTATGTGGGGCTAATGTCCACTTATAAGTGAGTATATACCATGCATTCCTTTCTGGGTCTCAGTTACCTCACTTAGGATGATACTCTCTAGTTCCATCAATTTGTCTGCAAATTTAAAGATTTCCTTTTTTTAAATATCTGCGTAGTATTCCATTGTGTAAATGTACCACAGGCTCTTTATCCATTCTTCAATTGAGGAACATCTAGATTGTTTACAGTTTCTGGCTGTAAAGATTAAAACTGTTATGAACATAGTTGAACAAATTGCCTTGCAGTATGGTGGAGCATCTTTTGAGTATATCCCTGTAAGTGGAATAGCTGGCTGTTGAGGTAGTACTATTTCCAGTGTTTTGAGAAACCGCCAGATTGCTTTCCACAGTGGTTGTACAAGTTTGCTCTCTCACCAGCAATGGAGGAATGTTTCTCTTTCTCCACATCCTTGCCAGCAAGTGCTATCACATGAGTTTTTGATCTTATCCATTCTAACAGGCTTAAGATGGAATCAAAGTCCTTGTGATTTGAATTTCCCTGATAACTATTGACGTTGAGCATTTCTTTAAGTGCTTCTCAGCCATTCAATATTCCTCTGTTGAGAATTCTCTGTTTAGCTCTGTACCCCATTTTTAAATTTTATTATTTAGTTTGTTGGTGTTTAATTTCTTGAGTTCTTGATTTATTTTGGATATTAGCCCTTTGCCAAATGTAGGGTTGGAGAAGACCTTTTTCCAATGTGTAGGCTGCCCTTTTGTTCTGCTGAAAGTGTCCTTTGCCTTACAGAGCTTTTCAGTTTCATGAGGTCCCATCTATTAATTGTTGATCAGAGCCTTGAGCTGTTGATGTTCAATTCAGGAAGCTGTTTCCTATGCCAGTGATTTCAAAGCTGGTCGCTCCTTTCTCTTTTAATAGATTTAGTGTTTCTGGTTTTATGTTGAGGTCTTTGATTCACTTGCACTTAAGTTTTGTGCAGGGTGATAAATATAGATCTATTTTCATTTTTCTACATGCAGATATCCAGGTGAACCAGTACCATTTGTTAAAGATGCTTTTTTTTTTTTTTTCCATTGTGTGGTTTTGGCCACTTTGTCAAAAAAAAAACCAAAAAACCAAAAAACCAAAAAAACAAAAACAAAAACAAAAACAAAACCAAAAAAAAAACCCAAAAAACAAACAAACAAACAAACAAAAAACAAGTGGCCATGGGTGTGTGGGTTTATTAAAACAAGTGGCCATGGGTGTGTGGGTTTATTTTTGGGTCTTAAATTCAATTCTGTTGATCAACCAGTTTGTTTCTATTTCAATACCATGCATTTTAAAAATCACTAGTATAGCTTGAAGTCACGGATGGAGATACCTACAGAAGATCTTTTATTGTATAGGATTGTCTTAGCTGTTCAGGGTGTTTTGTTTTCACATATGAAGTTTAGAATTGTTATTTCAAGGCCTGTGAAGATTTGGGAAGGTATTTTGATGAAATTGCATTGAATCTATAGATTGCTTTCGGTAAGAAGGCCATTTTTACTATGTTAATCCTACCGATCCACGAGTATGGAAGATCTTTCCATCCTCTGATATCTTCTTCAATTTATTTTTTCAGAGACCTGAAGTTCTTGTCATAAAGCTCTTTGACTTGCTTGGTTAGAGTCACACCAAGATACTGTATATTATTTGTGGTCATTGTGAAGGGTGTTGTTTCTCTAATGTTTTTCTCAGCCCATTTTTCATTTATATACAGGAGGGTTACTAATTTTTTTTTAAATTAATTTTGTATCCATCCATTTTGCGTAAGGTGTTTATTAGATGTAAGAATTCCCTGGCAGAATTTCGGGTGACACTTATATATACTATCATATCATCTGAGAATAGGGATACTTTGAATTATTCCTTTTTATTTGTATCCCCTTGATCTCCTTTAGTTGTCCTATTGCTCTAGCTAGAACTTCAAGTACTATATTGAAGAGATATGGAAAGAGTGGGCAGCCTTATCTTGTCCGTGATTTCAGTGGAATTGTTTTATGTTCCTCTTCATTTAATTTGACATTGGCTATTGGTTTGCTGTATCATGTTTAGACATGTGCCTTGTATCCCTGATCTCTGCAAGACTTTTATCATGAAGGGGTATTGGATTTTGTTAAAGGCTTTTACTGCATCTAATGAGACAATCATGTGATTATTTTTCTTTTAGTTTGTTTATATGGTGGATTACATTGATGTATTTTTGTATGTTGGACCATCCCATATTATTGGAATGAAGCCTACTGGATCATGATGGATGATGCAATTGATTGGATTTGGCTTGCCAGTATTTTAAAGAGTATTTTTGCATCAATGTTCATAAGGGAGATTGGTCTGAAAATTTCTTTCTTTGTTAAGTCTTTGTGTGGTTAGGTATTAAGGTGACTATAGCTTCATGAGTTTGAATGTGTTTTGATATGTGTGTTCTGTTTCTATTTTGTAGAATAATTTGAGGAATATTTGTATTATCTCTTCTTTGAAAGTCTGGTGGAATTCTGTACTAAAACCATCTGGCCCTGTGCTTTTCTTTGGTTAGGAGACTTTTGATGACTGCCTCTATTTCCTTAGAGATTATAGGCCTGCTTAAATTTTGACTAGACTTTGATTTAACTTTGGTAGGTGAGAGCTATCAAGAAAATTGTTCATTTCTTCTAGATTTTCCAATTTTGTGGAATATGGGCTTTTGAAGTAAGACCTAATAATTCCTTAGATTTCCTCAGTGTCTTTTGTTACACCCCCATTTTCTTTTCTCGTTTTGTTAATTTGGATTCTGTCTCTATGCCTTTTAGTTAGTTTGGCTAGAGGTTTGTCTATCTTGATTTTTTTTCAAAGAACCATCTCTTGGCTTCATTGGATTTTTTGTATAGTTCTCTTTCTTTCTAAGTTATTGATTTCAGCCTGGGTTTGATTATTTCCTGCAGTCTGCTCCTCTTAGGTGTGTTTGCTTTCTTTTGTTCTAGAACTTCTAGATGTGCTTTTAAAATGTGAGTATGAGAACCCTCCAATTTCTTTATGAAGGTACTTCGTGCTATGAATTTTTCCCCATTTGAACTCCTTTCATTGTGTCCCTGACCCAGTGGTCTTTGAGTACAGAAATGTTCAGTTTCTGAGTTTGTAGGTTTTCTCTTGCTTTTGGTGTTGTTGAAATCTAGCTTTAATCCATCATGGCCAGATAAGATACACGGACTTATTTCAATTTTCTTGTATTATGTTGAGGCTTGCTTTGTGACCAAGCATATGACCAATTTTGGAGAAGGTTCTATGAGGTGCTGATAAGGATATATCTTTCTTTGTGTTTGGGTAAAAATGTTCTGTAGATATATTAGGTTTATTTGATTCATGGCATCTATTAGTTTCATTATTTCTTCATTTAGTTTCTGTCTCAATGACCTATTCTTTAGTGATAGTGGGATGTTGAATTCTCCCATTACTAATGTATAGAGTTCAATTTATGATTAAAGCTTTAGTAATGTTTCTTTTATAAATGCGGGTGCCCTTGTTTTGGGGACATAGATTTTCAGAATTGAGATGTCATCTTGGTGGATTTTTCCTTTGGTGAGTGTGAAGTGTCCTTCCTCATTTCTTTCAATTACTTTTGGTAGAAAGCCTATTTTAATAGATATTAGAATGGCTGCTTTAGCTTGCTTCTTAGGTCTGTTTGCTTGGTACTCTGAGGTAATATATATCTTTGTTGCTAAGGTGTATTTCTTGTATGCAGCAGAATGATGGATCCTGTTTATGCATCCATTCTGTTTACCTGTGTCTATTTTGGGGTGTGTGTGTGTGCATGTAGGTCCACTGTTGTTGAGAGATTAATGACCAATGATTGCTAGCTCTTGTTATTTTTGATGTTGGTGATTGTAGTGTTTCTCTGCTTTTGGTTTTGTCACAGTGGAGTTATTTGTTTCTTGTGTTTTCTTGGGTGTAGTTTACTCCCTTCCATTGGGGTTTTCCTTATAGTATCTTTGGTAGGGCTGAGTTGGTGTGTAGATATTATTTAAATTTGGTTTTGTCATGAAATATCTTGTTTACTTCATCTATGGTGATTGAAAATTTTGCTTGGGCACCAGAGTACATGAGAAAGTCATATCCCACTCTCCACTCAACTGTGGAGAATGTTCTGACCATTGGCTAGATCTGGATAGGGGTTTAAAGTTTACCGCCTGTATTGTCCTTGGCTGGTGCCTTAGTTTGAGTGGGACCCCTGGGCCCAAATCTGCCTATCATAATGTTCTTCTTGTAGGTTTCTAAGACCCTCTGGATCCTTCTATTTCCCCATTCTCACATGCTTCTCTCACCTACAGTCCCAATAGGATGTCCTCTCCTCTGTCCTACTTTCCTGATAAGTGAAGACTTTCATGTGAAATACCCCTTGGGCTAGTGCCCAGATATAAGTAAGTATATACCATTTGACTCTTTCTGCTTCTGGGTTAACTCACTCATTATAATTTCTAGTTCAATCTATTTGTCCACAAATTCTTAGTTTTTAATAGCTGAGTAGTATTCCATAGTGTAAATGTACCACAGTTTCTTTATCCAATCTTCTATTGAGGGACACTTAGGCTATTTCCATATTCTGGCTATTATGAATAAGGCCACTATAAACATGATTGAGTATATGTCCCTGTTGTGTGCTGGAGCTTCTGAGAAGCTTCTATAAGGCAGGAGACACTGTCAACAGAACAAAGCGACAGCCTACAGACTGGGAAGAGATCTTCACCAACCCTTCATCTGACAAAGGTCTAATATCCAAAATATATAAATAACTCAAGAAATTAAACACCACCAAACCAAATAACCCAATTGAGAAATGGGACTCAGAATCTGTAAAATTCTCAACAGAGGAATATCGAATGGCTGAGAAACACTTAAAGAAATGCTCAACGTCTTTAGTCATCAGAGAAATGCAAATCAAAACATCTCTGAGATTCCATCTTACACCCATCAGAATGGCTAAGATAAAAAATTCAAGCAACACCACATGCTGGCGAGGATGTGGAGAGAGGAACACTCCTTCCTTCATTGCTGGTGGGAATGCAAACTAGTACAGCCACTTTGGAAATCTATCTGGCGCTATCTCAGAAAACTGGCAATAGGGTTTCCTCAAGACCCAGTTATTCCACTCCTTGGAACTTTTACCTCTTAAACAGGCCCACGAAACCATCTCATCTAGCACAGATGTACCCAGAGAAGGAGAGAAGACCAAGATGCAGCTGTGCTTTGACCTGGGTTATTCTACCTGTGTAAAAGTGTTGTTTTCAGACTGTATTGTCTCCCAGCTCTTCTGTGAGTAGATTTGTGAGTAGGTTATCTGCATCTTGGTTGTCACTTGAGCAACACCTTCTATCTAACGCCGAATTATAAGTGACTTATTCCAAGTTGTGCAAATTCTATAAGTTTATCAGGCTGAATCTGGACTTCAGGAGCAGATAGGTGTATTAAAAAGCATGTAATGAAAATGCGAGCTGATTGGACATGCAGTACCAAGAAAATGATGCAGTTCTCTCACCTGGGCCCTATATAGAGGAGGACATCTACTGCTGGGGTCATACTAATTGACCTGTCTAATTGACCTGTCATACTATTATTGAGTGTGTGCATCGAGGGCTCAACAGGGGAATAACCCTTGACTATCCAAAGGCCTCCAGCTCGTTCAGCTCAGTCCTGCTGTTAATGCAGCCTAATTGACTTCCTTCTTCTGGTTCCCCATCTGAACCAACCATCCATTCATCAACCCATTTATTCATCTGAATCCAGTATTTCACTTCACCTAGTTCCTGCCACTCAACTCTGACCCTGAGGCCTGACGCTGCAGCAGTCACAGCTGCTTCTTCAGCTGCACCTATAGCTGCGTCCTTGATTTGGTGTAACACCAGCATATTACATTGCAGTGGTTCCCAGCTGTGGGCCATGACTTTTTCTGGGGGCGGGGTCACATATCCTATATCCTGCATATCAGATATTTACATTAAAACAGTAGCTAAATTACAGTTATGAAGTAGCAACAGAAATAATGTTATGGCTGGGGGTCAGCACAACATGAGGAACTGATTTAAAGGGCCACAGTGTTACGACGGTTGAGAAACACTGCTGTTTTGTATTTCTCTCAGTTCCTCTGCTCCTTGGGACTCCAGGAACCTTTGTGAAGTATAATGTGTGCTCTGGGGGCTTAGTAACCAGAAATTAATAATAGCAAATAATCCATGCCTGTCTCAGCCAGACAATCAAGAATGGCAAACTGGCAAACTGCTCCCAGTAAAAACACCTACCTTGTGAATTTATTGTTATTCAGTAAATCTGATATTGTGGAAAGACACAAGCATGGTCAACATGTTCACTGTTTCCAACATATCATGCTCATAGCAAGGAGGCAGGGGAAGAAAGGAAGGAGAGGGAGGGAGAGAGGGAGACAGTTGAGAGTGAGGAGTGAAAAAGATGTGATAAGATGAAAGGGTAAATTTTCCAATACAAATTAATGGGGGGGAAAAGGAATTTGTGTATCTCTGCTCTAAAATTAAATAGGAATGGAAGTTCTTGGATTCCCCAGCAGGCTTTTCTTTAAGTGACCTGTTGAATTGTCATTTTATGACTTGTACTCATTGCTATGAAAAAAAAAAAAACCACTAAGACTGCCACCCCAAACCCCCAATCTCTATGTATTTGTATATCTATATGTATATTTTCCAACCCCCTTCTCTTTTTTTCTTTTTCCTAAATCAAGAGTGAGAACTGGAGATCCTAAGAAAAAGCCACATCTGTAATAACCATTTTATAAGACTGACGGGCTAGGGAGATGGCTCAGCAGGTAGGAGTATTTGTTGCTTTGCTGCTTTTCCCAAAGACCTGATTTAGTTTTCCAACTCCCAACAGCAGGGTCCCACCTCAAATCCAGGGAAATCTGATGTCTTTGGCCTCCACAGACATCCACACTCTTGTGCACATACCCACATGCAGATATATATCATAATAAAGTTTAGTTTTTGAAAATCTTTAAAAAAAAATAAGAGTTTGCAAGGCTAGTTGATTGATTCAAATTTCTACGATTATGGAATGTAGCAGGTCTTATTATCTTGGGTTTTTCCCCTTTATTTCTACTTATTACCCACCTTCCTGTTTGACCTAATGTCCCTCTGATTCTTTTTTTTTTCTTTCTTATATTTCTTTTTTACATATACATTTACACATAAATAAAGTAAACTACCTACAACAAGAAGAACCATGAAGCAATCAGGAATTATATAAATTTTACATTCATAGAGATTTGGCTATTTGTATTTGGCAAACTTGAAGAAAACATCTTTCCTATCTTGGTGAGTCTAAAATTCGGAATATAAATCAATATCTATCTTATCTCATCTCTATGAACTTAAAACATCTATCTAGACCTAAAAACATCTTAACCCCTAAACAGTTATATATTCTTAGCCTCAACGAAACAATTAAACAGATGACATTAGTTTCAGTAATATTTAAACCCCATGCACAAAAATACTATTTCAATGTATAATTGATATATATTATTAATCAGATAGATTATATTTTTAATTTTAATTTTTCAGTTTTGAGGGAACCTTTCAAATTTATAGAAAGCTTCAGTTTGTCTTGGCCACTTTTAGGAGCCACATGTGGCTATTAGCTATTATTTGATACCACACAGTCCTACGCAACAAGAAGACTAATTTTTTGGTGGTAAATACTGCTAATTATTCAATATTCTTTATCCCCTTGTTCTTAGTAGTTAAATCCCAATATCAGAGAAGAGATTGTAAGACTGAGACCTTGAGTCAAGTTGGACTTTTTATTATCTTTAAACATAAGCTAGCTGTCCTTGGGACAAGCTGGATTCCACAAGGGGGCCAAGTAGCTTTCCCTCGTGCCCCAGACACACAATGATCAGTGATTTGATATTGGTACCTTGGTTCAAAATTGATATTGCTTCCTGGACTCTCCAAGATGTAATAATATCCTGAACCACAGTTTGCCTGATGATAGGACTGCTCATGGGACAGCCTGGACAATGAGGACCCCCAAATCAGAAAAGTGCATGGGACTTCATATAACGTCTCATTATTTGCTCTCTGTTGCTTTCTTCTGCCTGCCTAGACTGCAGACATGAGAGAGGACCTACTGTGGTGTCTGCACAACACTCAGATGACTGACAGTGAGAGCCAGTCTAGGATTGATGGGTCAGGACACAGAGAGAGGGCTGACAGTGACATGAACCTGGTACACCATCCACAGCTGCCTGGATCTTACTCTGTAAAGGTAAGGTCTTGAATAACAAGCCCACTGTGTTTCCACAAGGGAGAATAGGAATCTTGGTTGATAATTTTATTTCAAACTTCATTTTATCATTTGAAGATAAACAGTCCCTTAGTGATTAGGGCTAATTTTTTTAAATGAGTTTTCAGCAAAATATTGAAATCTCTTAGTAGGTTAATATTTGTTAACAAACATGACGGCCCTACAAAGGATGTTCTGAATACTCTGCACTGTGAGCAAATGGGTTTAGGTCACATTAGTGACCAGCTTCTGCAACTGTGCATTGTCACAACAAAGGAAATTCGTGTCCTGACTGTGTGCTAAAGCTTCTTTCTGTATCAGTTTCCTCATCTATAAACAGACGGTAAAGTCACAGAATCCCACGTTCACTTATTTAAACTGTCTGTCTGTCTATTGTTGCTTTAGCATCCTAAAACTCTGTGCAAGAGATTCTTTAGGAGGCAGAATCGGTAGCCTAGTTTCTTTTGATGCTTGGCCTTCGAGGCTGAGGTTGTTTAAGCCATTGATTGCATTGTGGTGGCAATGTCTCTTAGGCATCCACCACACGCAGCTCTGGCAACCTCCTCCTGCTCTAGACTGCACCCTTTTTAGATTGCTCAACTTCCTCAATGCTGCAGAAAACATCTTCCTCAAATTTCAAGAGGAAAATGTTTCCAGAAAGTACGATTTAGTGCCTATATACTCTTTTGAAGACTTTATTGCTTTGCCGGTTATCTGTCTGCCTATGACTAATTCTTTGTTCTGGGACAAGAGAAACTGGAACTCTTTCAGAGTTGCCATTGGAGTCCCAATATCCAGCATCAGGACCTGTGAAAGAAGGGCCAATTTGCACAATCCAGGCAGCAGCATCAGGCAAGCCAGTGCAGGATACAACATGTAGTAAGTATATCGATTTTGACATTTATTTTTTGATCCAATACCTCTACCCTAATTTAAGAGAAGTAAACCAGCAGTAGGGAAGACACTACAGTAGACCAACTGTAGGCAGACCAAGGTCATGGGGAAAGACAAACTTGAACTAGATACAAAAATTAAAGTGTTAAGACTAGAGCAGAACCCTTTCTAGCTTGCTTTCATTGCTGTGATAAAATCACAGCACCCAAAAAACAAAACAAAATAAAACAACAACAACAACAAAAAACCCATACTTTGGAAGGAAAGTGGTTATTTTATCCTGCAGCTTTCAGGAAATACACTGTTACTAAAGCAAGCCAGGGAAGGAGCTCCAGGCAGGACCTGAAGGCAGGAACTAAAGCAGAAGCCTTTGAGGAAGAAGCTTACTGGCTTCTTCCTCACGGTTTTCTCAGCTTGCATTAAAAAAATTTTTTTTATTAATTTATTCTTGTTATATCTCAATGGTTATCCCATCCCTTCTAACCTCCCATTCTTCCCTCCCTCCCATTTTCCCCTTACTCCCCTCCCCTATGACTATGCCTGAGGGGCACTTCCTCCCCCTGTACATGCTCATAGGGTATCAAGTCTCTTCTTGGTAACCTGTTATCCTTCATCTGAGTGCCACCAAGTCTCCCCCTCCAGGGGACATGGTCAAATATGAGGCACCAGAGCTTGCATTTTTTAAAACACAATTTAGGACCCCTTGCCCAGGGGTGGGTAAACAAAGAGAGCTGTGCCTTTACACATTAATCATTAATCAAGGAAATGCCCTGTACACTTGCCTAGAGGCTAATCCAATGGAGCATTTTTTCCCCACAACCGGGGTTTCCTCCTCCAGAGTGACTAGCTTGTGTGCAGTTGACAAAGCAAGCAGTGCAGGAGGCTTTTCATACTTCCCTGTTGAAAAATACCAAGATGGCTTTCTTAATGCTACAAGTTACAGGTTCTCTTGGGAACACATGCCAGATATTATCAAGTGATGTGCAAGGAAAGTTCTAGAAAAGGCAGTTAGCACTCGTGAAAGGAAGAACACGATGAATCTCTTCTAGCCCATCCTGTGAAATGAAGGTAGCTCAGGACACCAACGACAAGCACAACATCCTCATGGAGGAAAGAGAAGAGAGAAAGTGGAGGACAGCGGTGATTTGCTAGGCGGGCCAGTGAAGCTCACCCTGTGTGATGCCATTGAGAATCCTTAGAAGAGGTGACATCCAGCCGAGAGCCCCACCCGTGCCTCTTGTTCCCCCACACTGGCTGCCTCCCATGAAAAGGACTTACCTCATATTGCTCTTTAAATTAACAAAGCACTACAGCGAACCACTGCCTTGCCAAGAAATGTTTAGTTGGGAGAAAATTCTGTGTAACGAGGTGTCAAAACAACCATTAACGATGTTTCTAAGAGCATTATCGCTGCACTGCAGGGAGTCAGCACAGCACAAAGAAAATACGGGATTGGGAATCTGAGGGTTTGTGTTCTGGTTGCAGCTCCACAAGGAGATGGAGAAAAGAGCCTGGCATTTGGCTTCAGATTGAGATTCAAATTTTGGCTTTCGCATTTAGCAGTTGTATGACCTAAAGCACAATTCATAACTTCTTTAATACTTGATTTCTTCATGCATAAAATGGGGAAATGCCACCAACTTCCTAGGATAGCTGCGAGAAATAATGAGATCCCACAGAGGCCTGGGAATGTGTTTGGAACCCAACGGGTCCAATAACGAGTTTTATCAAATCACCCATCAGCTCCTTTTTGGCTCTACTGACCTTAGAGAAAGCTGTTGGTAGTCAAATACACGTATTTTAGAGAAACTCTTCCACATGAAGGCTACTTTAAAGTCTTCTTCTTCCCTTACTGAGCGATATGCTTTTGGCTATGGGACTACAGAGTAAAAATGAGCTGTAGAAATTTCTATTGTCATACAAAACACATTCTACTTTGCAGAATGAGTTTTACTCTTTGGCTCTTTGAAACTAGTTGCTTTTATTGATATGTATATTATTGTGTTTTCTTAATTATAGAAGACATATAGACAATTTGGGGAATTTTGCAGAGTATTTTCTTTCAATTCTTTCTGAAGAAGATTATTTAAAGAATCATATTGATGAATATAATACTATATAATTTTATATATTTTATAGTTAATATGGCAAAATGGGTTTTGATTCATTATTTAAAATTTAGCTGAACATCTAATTCATTAGACAATCAATAAAAATGTAAAGATATACTTTGTGGTGACTTGAATAGGTTCATACAGGTTGAATGTTTAGTCACCAGGGAGTAGAACTCTTTGATAGATTAGAAAGATTTAGAGGCATGACCTTGTTGGAGAAATTGTGTCACTGAGGGTAGGCTTTGAGGTTTCAAAAACATATGCTAGGCCCAGTGTTGTCCTAGTTGTTTTCTGCCCCCTCTCCATCTCGCTGTGGATAAGGCTGTCTGTCTCTTTCTGTCTTTGTCTCTGTCTCTGTCTCTGTCTTTCTCTGTCCCCCCCCCCCCCGCCCCTTTTCTCTCTGGATCATGATGTAGCTCTCAGGATCAGTTTTAGCATGTGCCAGCCCCTATACTCCTACCATGGTGATAATAGAGTAAACCTCTGAAATTGTAAGCAAGCCCTCAATTAAATAGATTCTTTTATAGTAGTTTCCTTGGTCATGGGTCTCTTCAAAGCAATATAACAGTGTCTAATACAGACTCTTAATGCTATCTGTTATTAACTTTATCCAAGTTATAGAAGACGAGACAAACAGTACGCATTCCTCTGGTAGACTATGAGAACATCCCTTGAGTACCACAACACTAACTTCTGCCTTTAAGTGTGATGTTCTGAATGCTTCCTAATTGTGGCAGCCTACTGTGTGGACCACCAAGGGTCCCAGGAGCCAGCAGGCACTTCCTCAGTCTTGATTTTAGATGTCAGGTTTCTTTTCCACATCACTGAATGTAACAAACTCTTCTCTCATTGTCTGTTTTTACATTGCTCATTTGTTTATTATGAGTAACTAGAAAAGATTTGTTGACATCTATATTATGAAGCAATCCACTCATGCTCCTTTGTAAGGATAAATCTGTCTTTCAAGTTTTTGCCATAAACTCTTGTCTATTTCACGCTAACTTTATTTCTAGAAGTTACATTACTGTACAAATTGCCTTCCATTATATCTTCTAGATCCTTATGATATACATATACTATCTGACTTAATTTTTTTGTTTATTTTAGTATACTATTTTGTGATGTGTTAATGTTTGTATTAACTTGGTTGCATTTTGCTTTCAATGATTTCCCAGATGTTCTGTCATATCAAATGCAAAAACAGACACATGTTTTAATTCTTCACACCTCTAATATATTATATATTAGCAATGCTTCATATTGCTCTTGTTTTTTCTAGGTTTTAAGAAAAAAGATAGTTTCTTTCTAGCCCATATGCACTAAGTTAGATGTTATTTTTAAGACTAATAAAATCAGCATTCCCAGACACACAATCAGCAGATCAATTGTACATGTATCTTTCTCCTTTCTGTTTCTTTCCCTCTTTTTTTTTTTTTTTTTTTTTATTAAAATAAGGCTGGGGAGTGGTAGCACATGCCTTTTATCCCAGCACCTACCCATAGAGACAGGCAGATCTCTATGAGTTTGAGGCCAACCTTGTCTACAGAGAGAGTTCCAGCACAGCCAAGGCAACACAGAGACCCTGTCTTGAAAAACAAAACAAAACAAAACAAGCAAACAAACAAACAGAAATAGATTCTTTTCTCATACAGTATATCCTGACTATAATTTCTCCTCCTTCCATGCCTCTCCATTCCTCTCCACCTCCTCTTCCCTCTGGATCCACTCCCTTTTTGTCTCTCATTAGAAAAGATCAGGTTTCTAAGAGATAACAACCAAACACGACAAAATAAAATATAATAAAAGGAAGCAAAACCTAACAAATCAAAGTTGGACATGGCAGCCCAAAAGGAGGAGAAGAGCACCAAGAGCAGGCCCAAGAATCAGAGATCCACTTGTGTTCACACAGTCACACCTTTCATGAAAAAACTAAGCTAAGAGTAGGTCCTGTGCTTGCTGCCTCAGTTTCTGTGAACCCAAATTGCACCTTGCTTAGCTGATTCAGATGGCTTTGCTCTTCTCTCTCCAACCCCCCCACCCCCCATGGCACTTACAGTCTTTCTGTCTCCTCTTCGATGGGATACCCTAAGCTCTTTGGGGAGGAATTTGATAGAACCTTCCAATTTAGACTTTCTCTTCACACAAGGTCTGGTTGTGGGTCTCTGCATCTGTTCCCATCTGCTGCTAGCAGAAGCCTCTCTGATAATGGCCGGGTAAGGCATTGATCAATGAGCATAGCAAAATATAATTATAAGTCATTTTATTAATTTTTTTGACCAGTAGTGTTTGGTGTTACCTTAGATCTCTAGGCTATCTAGTCTTTGGTTCTTAGTTACCCAAACAGTGTCAGCTGTGGGTTCCTTCTCATGGCATAGGCCTTAGATCAAATCTGACGTTAGTTGTCTCTGCCCACATGTTTTCTCCATCATTGCCCTGGCATATGCTAGGAGGTTTTTGTGGATGGGTTAGTGTTCACATGTCTCTTTCCAGTGGTAGCTGGCAGAGTACCTTCCCACATTAAAGAGTCTAGAATGTAGAGGTGAAGGCTTCATGTAGGCATCAGCTCAAGTTCCCCACGTTCAACGAGTTGGGTGGGTGTTGCCCTTGGCAAAGGAGCCCCACTATCAGTTTTCCGAGAACAGCCTTTTGTCTTAGCATCAGCCTGGGTTGTTTGGGGATTTCCATGGGATCCCCTTGTCCAACAACGCAACTGAATGCACCGTAGACCCAACACTGGAAGCCTCACCTGGCTAGTTGAGCCTCCATACCTCCCATTACTAGGCATCCTCATCACTATCACCTTCACAGATTACAGGAAGCTCTTATTACGCTAGGTTATCACACCACATCCCAAGCGCTTCCCAAATTCCAGCTGTCTCTCTCCATACTTTCTCATTCCACCCCATCTTTTCCCTGCCTGATTGCCCCTTCCCCTTCCTCCTGTCCCCACCTACTTCCAGTCCTATAAAACCTATTCCATTTCCCCCTCCCAGGGAGATCCCTGCATCCCTCCCTCCAAGACCCCTCCTCTTTACCTAACTTCTTTGGGTCTGTGGATTGTAGCATAATCATCCTTTACTCTATAGCTAATATCTTCTTATAAGTGAATAATACCACGTTTATCTTTCTGAATCTGGGTAGCCTCACTCAGGATGATTTTTTTTTCTAGTCCTATCCATTTGCCTGTAATTTTCATGATGTCATTTTTTTTTAACAGTTGGGTAATAATACTCTATTGGTAAATGTACCACATTTTCTTTATCTATTTTTCTGTTGAAGGAAATCTAGCTTGTTTACAGTTTCTGGCTATTATGAGCACAACAGCAGTAAATATGGTTGAACAAGTATCCTCATGGTAGGATGGAGCATCCATTTAGGTATATTAATGCAAAAAAAAAAAATGAAAGTGAAAACCGCCAAATAGAATTCATCACACTTTGAAAAATAATGCACTGTAAGCAGGCATACTTTTTATAGAAATGTAGGAATGGTTCAAATACAGGAAAATCTATGGAATATTAAAACTCAAGTCTAAAAATGAATCACATAAAATACCTCTAGATAATCATAAAAATTGATAAAATTCAATAAACTTTTTCTGATTAAAAAGCAAAGTATAATAAGAGGAAGCAAAAAACTGTCATATCAAAGTTGGGCACAATAACCCAAAAGGAGGGAATAAGATCCAAAAGCAGGCACAAACATCACAGACCCACTCATTCTCACAGTCAGGAGTCCCACAAAACACTAAGCTAATCACTGTAATATACATGCATAGGACCTCGTACAGACCTGTGGACACCCTGCGCTTGCTACTTCAGTCTCTGTGAACCCAAATGTACCTTCTGTAGTTGATTGACAGTGAGGGCCTTGTTCTTCTGGTGTTCTCTATTCTCCCTTGATAAGAAACTTTAAATTAAACTTTAACATGGTTAGTGTATCATACTTGTAATTATATCTATGTCTATGTAGATGAAAAGAATGTTACATAGATAAGAAAGTAAAACCATTTGCAAACTGGAAAATATTATTTCTTTGTAGAGAAAGGTCATGGATAATTTCTTGAGGTCAAGAATGATAGTTTGGCAATGAGTTAAATCTAACATACTCAGGCTGTCACTGTATCACTGTATGGAGAGATGGAGAGAGAGAGAGAGAGAGAGAGAGAGAGAGAGAGAGAGAGAGAGAGAGAGAGAGAGATTTAGTAAATAGGCATCATAGGTTGGAGCTGAGCAGATGAATTTGGAAAGCAGGAAGAAAGGGAGAAAGCAAGTGGGAGAGGGAAAGAGGAGAGAGAGAAAGAGCCAGAGCCAGAGAGGGGTGGGGCAGAAGGAGGAGAGAGGAAGGGAGAGAGGGAGAAAAGAAAGTTCAGAGAAGAAATGATAGGAGGCCTGTCCTTTTGTAGGAGTTAAAAGTTATTTTTGTTTCCTGGGCCAATCCTCTGAATTGTATTTGATTAGAAAAGTGTTGTGCAGCTCACTTGCTTTAGCTGTAGTAAATATTACAGCATTATTTGCCCTTTCTGAGACTGCTGGTTTGGTATGGTAAGGCACTGGGGACACTAGCCAGGTGGAGCTGGTACACGTCTTTAATCTAGCACTAGGGAAGGCAGAGGCATACAGATCTGTGTGACTTTGAGGCCAGAGTTCCAGAGTTACATAGAGAAACCCTGTCTTGAAAAACCCCAAACCAACCAACAACCAACCAAACAAACAAAAAACCCGGTTAGGTTGTAATTGTATCTCCTAGTAATATTAGAAGCTACACCCATAAAGTCTGCACCAACATGACTGTCCAAATATGAGCTGAACAAGATGACACCTATGAATATTCTACACTGGACAGAGAAAAACACACAATGATTCAACCCTCCATAACGAGCTACAGGCAACTGAGGAAAGCTGAGAATGGGAGTGGTGGCCCTCCCTAGGGAAGAATATACCAACTGATCGTCTAGTGCCAAATGGTCCATATACATATATACAATTAACATTACACAGAGTGAACAGTTGTATTTATGAACACACACACACACACACACACACACACACACACACACACGCATCAACAATTAGTGAAAAAGGTGCCCTGAATTTGCAGGAGAGCAGAGAAGTTTGTGGGAGAGTTTGGAGAGAGGAAAGGAAAGGGAAAATGTTATAGTTAAATCATAATCTCAAAAAAAATTTAAAGGCTTTCGTGGGACATGCCCCTTGGGCTAGTATGCAGATATAAGTGAGTATATACCGTTTGATTCTTTCTGCTTCTGGGTTAACTCACTCATTATGATCATTTCTAGCTCAATCCATTTATCCACAAATTTCAGGAATTCCTTGTTTTTAATAGCTGAGTAGTATTCCATAGTGTATATGTACCACAGTTTCTTTATCCATTCTTCTACTGAGGAAACTGGGACAGAGGGGAGGGCATCCTATTGGGACTCTAAATGAGAGACGCATGGGAGAATAGCAAAATAAAAGGATACAGAGGGTCCTAGAAATCTACAAGTAGAACAATATGATAGGCAGATTTGGGCCCAGGGGTCCCGCTCAAACTAAGGCACTAGCCAAGGACAATACAGGAGGTAAACTTTAAACCCCTACCCAGATCTAGCCAATGGTCAGAATATTCTCCACAGTTGAGTGGAGAGTGTGGTTTGACTTTCTCACATACTCTGGTGCCTCACATTTGACCATGTCCCCTGGAGGGGGAGACCTGGTGGCACTCAGAGGAAGGACAGCAGGTTACCAAGAAGAGACTTGATACCCTATGAGAATATACAGGGGGAGGTAATCCCCCTCAGGAGCAGTCATAGGGGAGGGGAATAATGGGAAAATGGGGAGGGGGGGAATGGGAGGATACAAGGGATGGGATAAACATTGAGATGTAACAAGAATAAATTAATAAAAAAATTTTTAAAAATTTTAAAAAGAATTAGGATTTAGTTGTTTGTATGAAGCATCACAAGTTACTAAGTTAAGCTCTGAGGAGTTGGTATCTAATTGTTAAAGAATGAGAGAATTTGCTCTTTTTTTTTTTTAAATTTTAGTTTTTGGCCTTTTGACTCTATATCATTTAAGGCTGAACATCTTGGATTTGTTCAAATCTACACAACTCTGATTATTTCAGCCATGGCCTCTCTATGGGTCAGAACAGAGAGAGTAAAGCTAGATTAAAACCGAATTTACTGTGAAACAAAGTGGTATTTCCCACCACCTTCAGATGCGAGTGATGATTTATTGCAATTTATCACCAAGAGTGTCTACCTGCATGGATCATCTACCTGGACTTCCAGAAACAATCCCTGAAGTTCCAGAGTCAGCCACTGTAGGATGTTTCCACAGCATTCTTAACTGTGGTATTCTATGTGTGGATTTAGTTTTAAACACAATTGTGTGTGTGCTTGTGCATGTGCCTGTGTGTGTACATGTGTGTGTGTGTGTGTGTGTGAGAGAGAGAGAGAGAGAGAGAGAGAGAGAGAGAGAGAGAGAGAGAGAGAGAGAGAGAGAGAGAGTTGAGAGAGAGAATTAGTACAAATGAGTAAGTGAAGGCCAGAGGTCAAAGCTGACTTACTCTCCACCTTATTTTTTGAGGCAGAGTTTCTCACTAAACTTGAAGAGGCCAATTTAGTTAGAATGGCTGGCCAGTTAGCACCAGTGATCCCCATGTCTCCGTCTTTCCAACTCAGGGATTACATGCACACACCATCACTTTGGGATTTTTCAGATGTGCTTGGGATCTGAATTAAGGTCTTCGTGTTTGTGTAGCAAACATTTTACCAAATGCAAAATCTCCCCAGACCCTAAACACTATTAATTTTACAAATATTTATTTGTTTATTAATTTATTTGTTTACACTCTTATCTAAGAATGGATTTATAATGGCTTACTGGGAAATTTAAAAGATAGATACATTAAAAGTAAATTGGGGAGTAGAGGCAGAAGATCAGAAGGTCAAGGTCACTATTAGCTACATGATGTATCTATACCTATAATTACATTCATATCTATGTAGAGTAAACAAAGAAACAAACAAACAAACAAAGCCCTCATTACTACTGTTAATATTGGATATCAACTGATGAAAGGATAAAAGACTTTCCACTTGTTTCTGCAAGCTTAGATCCTATTGCAGGGCAGAGAAAAGAACCACTGAGAATCCAATATGTGAACAATGGAAGTAACTCTCTATGCAAAGGCCGTATAGTTCCTTTCCTAGATCATGATATTGCCATCACAGCTGACAGTAGCTAGTGAAGAGTAGATTCTTTCTGAGTGTGGATCGAATGCAAAAGAGACTTCATGATGTCCTCAACACACCCAAATCCAGAAGGCTGGAGCCACGTTACTAACTAGGATAATTCTCATGTCCAGTTAATACCATATGCTGGGAAAGTCATTGTTAGTGTCTGTTCCCATCTCCCACCTTCTCTAGAGAATACACTAGCTTCCTCCTAGGAACACTCAGTTACAGTCAGCCAAACACAGATGAAGTTTTGGGGTGGTGGCAACATAGAGCAAATGAATTAAACACTTCAGGCAGTGAGAACTTCCTGTTCTCCCTTCATTTCTCTACCTAGCTACAGTGATGTTTGAAGTAAACATTAAATAAAACGAATAAAACTTGAGCACAAATTTGTATTATTAATAAAATATGATTGAAAGTACACTTGTGAACACTTTCAAAACAGAAGGTTTCTAGTCGTGACTTTTCAAATGTCATTTTCACGACAGGATGGGAGTTGCTCATAGCAAAAAAGAATTAGTAGATTTGGCAGGACCCAGGAAGAATGAGAAAACCCAAGAGACTGTGGATCCTAAGGACAGATCACAGTTGGGGAAAGTGTCACAGGGAAAGGAGGGGGTATAGGAGTCACAGTTCTGCTTTGTATGGCTCATAGGTAGTCATTAGTTTAAAGCAAAGGTGGTCTCTCATCAAGACACATACTTTCTGTTATCAAGATAATTTCTACTACCTTTTCATTGATTTCTATTTTATATCATATTCTGGTGTCATTTTCAATCACAACTGATGGCTTAGGGGTACTGAAGTAAGAACAAGCAAGAAGCCGGGTAGTGGTGGAGTATGCCTTTAATCCTAGCACTTGGGAGGCAGAGGCAGGCAGATCTTTGAGTTTAAGGCCAGCTGGGTCTATGGAGTGAGTTCCAGGATGGCCAGGGCTACATAGAGAAATCATGTCTCAAAAAACCAAACCAAACCAACAAAACAAAACAAAAACAACAAACAAACAAACAAACAAAAAACCCACAAGAAAAAAAAACCCAAAAAAACAAAATCAAAACAAAACAAAACAAAAGAGCAACCAATCAAATACAAGCCATTATTTGCATCAGGGAGCTTTCTGGAGCCATGCTTAACCTACCTCTGTCCTATCTAAATGCAGTCTAATCTCTCTTTGCTTCCTTCCTCCTTAAAAAGGTATAAATAGCTGTTGGGTGTTAAGAACCTTAATGCAAAGTCACAGAAGACACTTTGCAGAGAATGGCAAAGTGGACAAATCTCTTTGCTTCAGCCCATGGATAACTTCTTCAGGAGAGAGCACTTTCACATTACATCTTTCTCAACCGAGGACCTCAGAGAACATTCGAGAAACCAAGCCTACCATACTGGGGAATTCTAGTGAGGGCAATTTATCTCAAAGTATAAGTTATTAAAAGCTGGCAAACTGAAGCCCAACAGAAAGATGAAGTAATACAGACTGACCATTATAAGACGCAACTACCCCCTTGACAACCAGAGGAAGGAGAAAGTGTTATTAGAGTCCGGGGCCTAAGTAAGGCTGTAAAGTGGCACAAAGGTTGTAGGTGGATACATGCTCAGAGCCGAGAGATGACAAAGAATTTTACTTTCCAGTCTCCAACTGGTATCTCTTCTTGCCCTATAGGACAAAGAAACTAGTTGCTAACTGAGTGTCACAGTTTTCAGGAATCAGAATCCTGTGATAAAGCATAAAATAATTCTGAGATCTGCCACATCCCACAAACACACAGGAAAGGGCTGGAACATCAGCTCGGTTTACCAGGGTATTCCTTTGTTTACTTGTTTTGATTTATAAGATGGTCTTTATGGGGCACAGTGTCAGCATGCTATTACCATCTTACTTTAAAAGTTTCCCTTTCCTATAAGTGAAACCATTGAAGACCATTCTACCTAGATAGGTGGTTTCTTTCAGTGCCAATTTAAAATCATTTTCATAAGTATATATGTATTTGAAACCAGGGAAGAAAAGAAAGGGGAAGTGAGTGGAGTGCTACACAAACCCGAAATCCATTACAATGTACTTTGCAAATACTGTAGGTAATTAAAGACTTTTAAAGGCAGCTACGGTATTATTTACTTGACAGTAGAACTCTTATCGGCTATTATGTAAATACACATTGAGCACATTTTAAAAGTGCATGCTATTTACTATTCATAAGTGTTGTTAATATGTATTACATTTAACCCTAAGGAGCCATTTCAGTCTCTTGTGTGAATTTACATTTATGAATGTTTTTATAAAATGCATATTATTTACCCAATAGGCAGCTCTGCCATAAGAAATGCTAGAGCTGATTGCCAATTTAACTTCACATGGGTTTCCATGCATTGTTGCTTAGGTTGGCTCTCATGGCTGGGCATCCATAAATAGTCTTTCTTTTCAGAACCCTACAAGCTGAGACCTACGCACTGTTCAATTTTCCAGGCTGTTTTGTTAGTTCTGGGAATTTTAGCATTGTAGAAAAAGAGACTAGGGTATGTCTTGGGAGATAAAATAAAGATTCCACCAATGAAGCTGGTGCTCTATAAACTGTATGTGTGTAATCGCCTTGATCGGAAGTCAATATTCACAGAATAAATTTGAGCAAGCTATACTTAAGAAGGAGCTCCCATCCACCTTTGCTTCCTTCCTTCTTTTCTTCCTAACAGGGTGGAATCTTTTCTCTTTTAGTCATTTTTCCTGAGGCATCAATATGCCCTCCCCCACATTCAATATGGAATGTTTACAAGGGGAATAAAGATTCCTGCCAGTAGGCACACCATATGCAGGGTTCACAGATGGAATCTGTTCCATGACTTCTGTACCTTGCAGTCAGATCAGAGACATAACTAGAGATGGGGTGAAAATTAGAGAGAGCAGACTGGAGAGAAGAGTGTCTTCAAGTTCCTCAAGGACAGGGCATAAGCTCTGTTCTGTTCATTGAGGGAAGTGATATATTGTGATACCAAACTTGGAGGGACACACTCAAAGGTTGAAACTGTACTTCTATGGGAGAAATGGGGATTTGGTAGTGGTCTTTTAGATGTTAAAATCGGATGCTTCCAGGTAATGCAGCTGGAAAAAGAAAGGCTGTAAGGCTGCTTTGATAGCAGACAAAGGAAGATTTTGCTACAGTTGTTGGGATAGCAAGGAGGGGTATATCCCATGGCTTAATGGGGCCATGCTGCACATAAGTGTTAGATAAGGCAGATGTCAGGATTATCAGACTCCCTTTTAAGTCTGGGAGTATAAATTTGTATATGATAATGGTCACTAAATAAGCAACTCTCCAGGCTATAGAAAAAACTGGCCAAGATCCAGCTAAGCAAGAGCTGTAGTAAGGAGAACCACAGTGGATTAGGGCTGTCTCAGATATAAGGGTCAACTTGAATTATTGGGGTCCCACTCAACTAGAAGCTATCTCATTGGCTTAAAAGATGCCTCTCTCACCTTTTCCCTCTTTTCAATCTGTCCGAGTGAATGACTAGCAAAGCTGAGAGGATATAGAAGTCTAGGAAAGGATGTCTAAATGCTTCAAGGTGGATTAGAACATTTGCATTGTATCTTCCCTCTGTCTATACTTAGGCCTTTGAAATTTGAGACTAGGAGCAGTTTTATCAAAAGCTGCAGCTCAGTTTTTTCCAAATATTTTATCTAGACTGATTTGTTGACTTACTCTGGCTAAGTCTACAAAAAGTATAAAGCGTGTTTTATACATATTTGGGGATTGTCCTCTCTTGATATAGATCCTGTCACCACCTCAGCGTCTCAAACAAGGGCCTGTCAATGACCAGACATGTGAAACCATTGCTCCATGTGCATAGTGATCCATGGGACCAGGGGAAGAATCATCACTGAACTCAGCTTCCATGGCTGATTTCAAAGAATTTTGAACAACAGCAGCAGCAGCAACAACAACATTAGCAGTAGCAGCAGCAATAACAATGGGGAAAAGGTTTAGAAGTCTTCTGGTCAATTTGTTTTATGGAGGAGGTGACTGATAGACCCTTCTCCCACAGACGTTCAGTACAAAATAGAACTGAAGTGAGGAAGAGAAGAATTTCAACTGTGTGTGGGCTTAACTATTTGAATTTCTGAATTGAACCAGTATTTGCAAATAAGCACAACTATGGGAGAATAATAACCACTCCCAATGAATAGAAGTCAAGGGAATGTTAAGGCATAAACCTAAAACTGTATTATTTTTAAATTCGCATATTGAATATTTTATCACATTAATTGCCATTTCATGAATTGGTGTGTTCCAGATCCAGCATGACCTTAAATCATCTAATCTGGCTTTACTAGGGACACTTGGGAGAAAAGAGATAGCCCACCCAAGTGCTACTACTAATCTTTAATAGTCTGTCTCCACTAGCAAAAAGACAATAGAGACACCATATCTATAAAATGGTTTTTAACAGGAGATGCCTGGCTGTCCCAGAGTCCTATAGAAAAATAACTGTTCGCTATATGGACTTATAGATTCATTGTCAGTTAAAGAAGTAGTAGAGGCTCCTTGGTATATACCCAGAAGATGCTCCAGCACACAACAAGGACATATGCTCAACCATGTTCATAGCAGTCTTATTCATAATAGCCAGAACATAAAAACAGCCTAAGGGTCCCTCAATAGAAGAATGGATAAAGAAACTGTGGTACATTTACACTATGGAATACTACTCAGCTACTAAAAACAAGGAATTTCCAAAATTTGTGGACAAATGGATAGAACTAGAAATGATCATAATGAATGAGTTAACCCAGAAGCAGAGAGACTCAAATGGTATATACTCACTTATATCTGCATACTAGCCCAAGGGGCATGTCCCATGAAAGTCTTCACTTACCAAGAAAGTGGAATAGAGGTGAGAACATCCTTGGGACTCTAGGTGAGAGAAATATGGGAGAATGGGGAAATAGAAGGATCCAGAGGGTCCTAGAACCTACAAGAACACTATGATGGGCGGATTTGGGCCCAGGGGTTCGGCTCAAACTATGGCACAAACCAAGGACGATACATGCAGTGAGCATCACACCCCTACCCAGATCTAGCCAATAGAGAGGATATTCTCCAGAGTGGGGACTGACTTTCACATGAACTCTGGTGCCCCATATTTGACCATGTCCCCTGGATGGGGAGGCCTGGTGGCACTCAGAGGACGTATAGCAGGCTATCAAGAAGAGACTTGATACCCTATGAGCATATACAGGAGGAGGAGGTCCCCCTCAATCACAGTCATAGGGGAGGGAAGTAGGGGGAAAGAAGGAGGGAGGGAGGAATGGGAGGATAGAAGGGATGGGATAACAATTGAGATGTAATATGAATGAATTAATAAAAAATGCTAAAAAAAGATGAAGTAGTGGAAGAAGAAATGATAAGTTTCACAAATAGTTCCCGCACAGAATGAGTGAACTTGCATGCCAGTCCTCAGCCTGATGGTTTGTCCAAGGGCAGAGAACCTTTCAGGGGGTTATGGTAATGGAGACTTCTCTCACAGAACCATGCATTTTGTTCACTTGGTACTCTCTTGTACTCCACAAAGCTAGGAAAATCTAGTAGTGGGTCCACTTTACAACTCAGGCCTTTTTGTTTCCCAACTTCTATTTCATGACTTCTGAAAGTTTCAGGGACTACAGAATTCTTGACTCCGGCTCCAAGGCAAAAACATACAACCATTAGCAAAAACACTTAAAACATTGAGTATGCCAATGGTCTTACACAGACATAGCAAGCAAGCAACCTCATTGGGGTGATATGTGCTTCAGATGAACAATAAGGGAAAGATACCTTTACATGCTATGATGTTCAACACAGAGTAAGCAATTGAGCTGCTACAGAAATCTACATGCAATGTGGACTCAATATTAATCTCAATCCAACATCTAAGTGCTGTCTCCACTGGGTTCAGATGTGGTGCTTGTTCCCATGAGAGTCAATTTGTCAATTCTAGTTCATCTTTTCCACTTCTCAGAATCTAATACGTACCCTCTTATATACAAGGAATGCCTATGGTAACCAACTGGTTTTGATTTCAACTAGAGCAAGTAATTACCAGGCTGTGCACTAACTGATTTGTGTAACATTTCAGAGTTCCTTTTATGTAGCAATTTCATTATTCGTTTACCTTTTCCTCACAAAACCTTAAATTTGTATTTTTAAAAAAATTTAAATGGATTATACACTATGTAATTAAATCTTTATAGCTTATTTTCTGAGTACTATTTAACAAGAGATAATCGTTCTAGTATTCTCTCATTTCCCTTTCCTTAACTTCTAAAAGTATAAAAAAAAAGAAGAAAAAAATGTGTTTTTCCAGCCATGTTCATGAATAGGCAGATGACACATCCCTTACTATGGGAAGCTTAGCTACAACTTGTGGACAAACATTTTTTTCTCTCTCTTATTTCTTTCATTAGTTAATTAATTTATTTACTTTATATTACATCCTGATTGGAGCTTTCCCTCCCCTCCCTCCTATCCTCCCAGTTCTTCCCTCTCACTTCCTCTTTCCCTATGGCCCCTCCCTTTCTTCTCAGAGAAGGGGAGCCCTCCCATGGGTATCGACCTACCTTAGCATATCAAGTTGCAGTAGGACTAGGAGCATCTTTTTCTATTGAGGACAGAGAGGCAGCCCAATTAGGAGAAAGTGATCCAGAGCAGACATCAGAGTCAGAAACAGTCCCTGCTCCTGCTGTTCGGAGGTCCCACGTGAAGTCCACGCTACACATCTGTTGTATATGTGTAAGGGGCCTCTGTGGTTGGTGCTTCAGTCTCTGTGAGCCACTATGGGCCCAGGTTAGTTGATTCTGTTGGGCCAATCTTTTGTTGGAGATTCCCTCAGTTTCTTTTCTCTCTTTGTCCCTGCTCGCCTTATAAGCAGGAAAAAATTGTAGGTCAAACGTATAGTGGCTGGGTTGATGTCCTCCTCAACTCTTCATTGGAAGGCTTGCCTGGTTACACATCCCCTATTACTAGGAATCTTACCTAAGGTCACCTTCATAGATTACTGAGAATTCCCATTGTCCTAGGTTTCTAGCTTGTCCCAGAGATCCCTCCTCCCTCCCCAATTCCAGTTCTCTCTCCCTCCATCCTCAAACATTTGCTCTGTTTATGAAAGGGCTTGGACATGTGGCCCAAGGGTGCCAGTCTTCTCCCCGTAAGCTGTCACATTTTTCAGGCTGTAAATGCCCATAAGATGCTGAGGCATGGCCACATCTCAGACCCATCATCCCAGTCCCTGGTTTTCTACTTCCAAACTTTGTTATGTGATCAGAAAACCAACTTGCATTTATTTCAGTCATGAGTGCATAGGTTTCCTGTAATTTGAGGCTAGAAACCAAACCAAACCAACCAACCAACAAACTTACCTATGTCATAATTCTTTTCCTGGTGCTGGGATCTGAACCCTCCTCCGAGTCCCTGCCGTACTATTGTCCTTCTGAGTGCCCATGGCTTTACTAATTTCTTTAATAAACTCCTTAGTTGTCAGGTACCAAAAAACTGTTATCACAGTAAACATGAAAAAAAGCCAACATGCATCATCTACAGGAATAATCAAAACATAGGCAATAAAATTTTGTTAGGGAAACCTAATACTGAGTTAGGAAAGTTGCTTTTAGTAATAATTCTTACTGGAATCATCACTAAACATGGCGCATTTCTCCTCTTTTATGGCTATAGAAAGCATGATTTGGCTCTTTGATAGAGATAGCACTTCCACTGTAATGAGTAGCATTAGTTCATCTTCCAGAACACTAAACTACTTTTGGATTAAACCTTATAAAAGAGCTGCCTGTCACCTAGATTTGCCCATATAAATGACAATTCCCCAAGCCTCAGCAGCTCTCCACAGCTGTGAGGTATGTCTGGACCCTGGCAGCAGCTATGGCTAACATAAAACACATTCTTAGAACATGCGAAATTTTTATTGATTTATGTTTTGAATAAACATGAATTTTAGGTCATTGAGTTGTTCTGAAAATCCCCTCTGTAATATCAAAATTTAGCAAAATGTTAATTACACATTGGGAACTCAAAGCTATGTATTGCCAATGCATTGAGCTGACATATGTGCAGAGCTTCAGTAAACCATTAATTAGGATATGATAATTAGACATGATTTATGCATGTAAAAATCTACATGCATATGCCCACATACAGGTATGTCATGTACAACAAACTTTATATTTGCCATGCACCTAGCCATTTTGTTTTCAAACTACGTTGGAAGTTCTTCAAAATAAGAATTTAAAAACTGTTCTAAGCTCATTAAATGTCAGCAATAGTGACTTCATCATAGATGGGACATTCAGTAGTATTTTAGTGCTTATTAGTTTTTATTAAAATGCAATAAATATTATTAAAGTACTTTTTAGACAATACACTCAGTTTTAAAATCTGTCTGAAATGTCAAAAATAATGCATTTCCTTCATTCAATGTAATTTCTCATTGAATTCAAACTTTTAAATAAATCTTCCAATATCTAATGTATCATATTATCAAAGCACAAAAAACCATTATATGATTATAAGAACCTCAGAACTCACTGTCTTCGAATTTAATGGACTCCCAAAGCTTTTTTCCCCCTGCAAAGACTGTTTTTAAGACATTTCACAGTATTTTATACATTATAAATGGATTCCATTCTTGGCTTAGTAATTCACCTAATGGACAATGGATACAAAAAGCTGTAACTCCAGGGACATTAAATTGGTTCTAAACTCTGAAAATTACAGCTTTTACAAAAAGAAGAAAATACTAAAAACATGTCTAATGCAACACTGCATCTAATTTCCTACTACCTCCAGACTGTGTCTAAAAGCTCCTAAACTTCTTAATGACACAATATGTTAAAATTGCCTTCCTTTATATTTAGATCCCAGAAAGATCTCACCCACTTTATAACCCCAAGGAGGGCGTACCAGCAAAGAGGTTTCTGTGCATGTGCTGCAGACACCAGGAGGAATCAGAATCCCAAAAGACAGAGGCTTCTCGTCATGAGCTAGGACATTCGCATCCTTGGGCGGCATCCCTCTTATTTACCAAGAAAATTATAAGCCCAGATTTCCACTTGAAGAAATAATCAATGGTATTCAGTAAAGAGATGGATGATTCAGTTTTACTAGATACACCGATGATCAACCCTAAGTTCTAAGAGTGGCCTTGAATTCTATAGACCCTTATTCATTCAGAGGATGTGTGCTATTCTCTCTGGAGCTAAACAATGTATTTCAGTAGTGGGAGGACAAAAGTGATTTGACTGAACTGTCAATACAGAACCCTTCATATTTCTTTAATTCACATATAATAAAATAAGTTCAATATCTGAATGTGAAGAAACATATCATGAAGTTAATTGGCTGAGTCCTGCGAGCTATTCTAAATTCATAAGAGCTTCTTCGTCACTCCTCCTTACCATCCCCTTGCCTTTAAGAAATAAGTGGTTCAGAAATATTACTGTAAAACAGGTCCTTGGTTTAATTCTTTCCCCCTTGTTTCTATATTTTAATGAGATTAGGAATTTTCTTTCTCCAAGTAATTGTGTTCTGGAGAATTTTGTCATGTCTTTGCAAATGATTAGCACAAACCAGAGCGTGTCTTACATACAACTCTGATACCATGGCTGCAAACCCCACCCTAATTATTAGTATTCAGGAAGACACTTCTTTATTTGTGATTTCACCTACCCTGTTTAAACTGCTTATGGACCATAGAGGTTTTGCTACCATCTATAGAATTTGTGTTTCTTTTAATTTATAACCCTTGATCATCTAGATAAGTACAAACCCTTCTTAACATCATTTATTTAGGATGAAGTCATTTAGCTGGCCAGACTGTAGTACTTTCCCTTGTAATACAACAGTTATTTTCTTCATTTTTTTAAGACTAAAGGAAAAAAATCCTCCTCAGGTTTAAATCTTAGCTGCTGTTAATTTCTACCTATTCTTTTTTTAAAGGCACATGCCACCCTCCAACTCTCAAGGACAGCAGTTGATTCTCATGAGGAATTAGGTGTTTTTGCTAGAGGGTTGGGCACCCTTTTTCTCTTTTGGTTTGGTTTGTGAGATTTCCTAGAAATACTTTAGCTCATCTTGCTTCTTAGAACTTCTTGGACACTCTCCATCCTCAGTCATGTACACCACACCTTCACATCATGAGAGGTGGCTGTGGTTAGCGTTTCCCACCACTTTTATAAAAAGTATTTGTGTGAAAATAAATTTTCGTTTCTCTGTGTTCTGGGATGCCCTTTCTCCCCTTTCCTTATTACTTATCATCTACCATTCCCCTGCGTTCTCTTGAGTGTAAGCACTTAAAATGATGTCATTCTCTCACCATCAGCCATTCATTTCCACAGAAAAATCTTGTGAATTCTGGTCTGTGGACATCATCTTTTCTGTTACTTCAAATCTATTGTGGTGATTAAAATGCACTGTAAGATTGTACCAGGTCAGTGTTGTTAAGCCATTACTGTCCACTGTTCTGCTTAATACTTCTGTCATTTGGTCACTGTCCTTCAACTCTGAGAATTAGGGCTTTAGTTACATTAATTGTTCAAGTTCCCCCAAACATAGGGAGAAATTACCATTTGAATTGAGGCAGACAGGCAGGCTGGTTTTGAAGCCTTTTCAATGTGATGTGATTCTTGCTTAGTCTGTCTTAAGATGGGCTGGAGTGTTTTTCCAGACCCTCGTTTCATCTTCCTCCCTTTTATCTGCATAAACCTACTGAACTGACTTTCTGAAGCACAATTTCACGGGAACTAAGACGAGCTTCTGCCACCACCTACTCCACACACCTCATCAGTTCCCATTCCTGTGGCTCCCGCTGAGGGATACTCTCCCTTCCCAGAACCCCCATTTTATATTACTGCCTGTGAAACCCTACTCTAAACCCACTGCCTTGCGCTCTTCTGCCTGTCATGCACACTTCTTGCATATACCTTGCCAGAAATGTCACCTCTTCTGCAGAATCTTTCTGAAATGGCTGGCAGAATTAACCTATCCCTTCCGAGAGTAGTCTGGGAACTTTGCTGTGAGCATTGTAGAGACTGAATCTGTGAGCTCTTTCCCTCTATTATGAACGCATTTAGATCTTCCTCACTTCTCACCTCACCTCCTATTTCATGTTGGTAACTAACAAATACTTGTCAATTCTTCACTTTCCAAGTCACACATAAAAACCACCTGAAGATATTAGCGAGAGAACTTTAAGAAAAATATTAACTGTCAATCAGACCAAGCTTACCGCCTGAGGGACACTAACGCTTGCATTTTTCCCAGCGAGCCCCTCCCCAAGTGTCTGGTCACCTTCTAGTTACCAACAGGCAGCACAGAGGCTCCAAGACTGTCTGGGGATGAGTGGCCACACTGAGCCTTGAGGATCTGGGGTTGAAACCACCTTCACTGTCAAACTAGTCTGTTCACCTTCTTCATTCCTGTCAAGGGCATGGAGTGGAGTCTTCTAAAGGCTGCCTGTTGCATGATGACACTGCCAGTCGTTGGCTACCAGGACCTGGGCTTGGATTTATAACACTTTACCATCTCTTCAGTTTTCATTTTCAGTAGAGTAAATATTAAATATCAGACATAAAGAACATTCTTAAAGGTTTTCAAAATTTTTTAAGAATATAAAAGACTTTTGAGATGAACATCTTGAGGACTGCTGAGCCAGCATCAAGCTGGTGTGGGCCCTGGTTCTCCATCAAGGCAAAGAGGCTAGGAAGACATCAAGAAAGCCCCCTGGGAGCCCGTCTGTACTTCCATTACACACGTGTCATTTCTATCACACTTCAACAACACGACCAAAACTCCTTCTGCAAAGCAATGTTGATTCTTTTTAACCCTTAATTCTGTGGTGCCTCATGGTTAACCCCAACATCTGGCCAGTTGTCAAAGTTATGTTGACTTCTAAGTGAGTACAAGATATTTGTTCCACATTAAAAATAATACATAAAAGCACATACACATTTTAATTTGTCACTATCTTAGAAAAACTCAGTCATAGAGCATGGTTTGATATTTCTTTCTTGGTTCTTGAAGTTATACTGATGACTTCCATGGTCCCTGAAGTAGATAGTGCTTGTTTTGGATGCCACATAAAACTTCCTAAGTACTAGAACTTTCTTTGATTTATCTAAATGTACAAACATATCTCAAAACAATATACATTTTAGCTAATGCTCTTGAATTCAAAACTTATATGCATTTAAAAATGAATCATCACATCCTGTGTTTCTATATTTTCTTAAATGTAGTAAAGAGAATATTTAAGAAAAATCTGTTCTTGAATAAACCTTTATGCCTTCTTTCTAATAATCCAGATTTAACATTTATGAGTTTCTTATGTAATTTCCCTTTTCACTAAGGCATACACAAAAAGAAGTGCTAAGAGATTTCTAGTTATTTCTACTTTCTAAAAATACCATGCATACATTTATCTTGGCTAATCTTTCCACGTGTGGCTTCAAATAGATTATGTTATAGCATGTTCTCTGGCATAAAAGTTTCGTATGAGTTTTGACTAAGATGTGAAACTCATACTGGAATGAAGATGCTTATGAAGGGTCCTTTATTCTCGCTAAGGTGATGCCCTGTAAAACTCAGCCTACAGCCAAAGCTGATCTGGGGGAACATAGCAAAAAACAGAGAATTGGGAGAACTTACAGTTCAATGTCAACTGAGGTTTCCAGGGACGCTACAAGGGCTGTGCATTGATTTTTTTTTTAGCACAAAAGTAAGAAAAAATTCCCCCCATTATCATCCTTGTGGAAATATCAAATGTTTAATGAGGATGTAGCCAGAGAGAATTGGGAAACAAACCTCAAAACCTGATTATGAAGCCACCTTGAACTAAGTTCTGTCAGTGCAAACTTCTGGGATCGCACCTAATTCTCAAGCTCATTGCCATACTGCACTCCTTCACACACAGCTGCCCTTTAAGCCTCTGCCCAGCCCCACACAGGCACCCTGTGGTTTCTCACATTCTCTTGTAATTTGAAGAGATAAATGGTGCCAGCTGGCTTCAGTTTAACTCAAGTCAGGATGATATTCAGCTCTTTGAAAACTTGTTATACACCTTACAGATCTTGCCAGGGGGAATTGAGAGCAAAGTGAGGTGTGTGTGTGTGTGTGTGTGTGTGTGTGTGTGTGTGTGTGTGTGTGTGTGTGTGTGTGTGCGCGCGCATGTGTGAATTCAGGAATGCTTGCAAAGTTACAAAGAGCACCTGAAGTTGGACGGAAGATCACACAAAGGTCAAAAAACAAGGACTTAATATGTTTGGAGATCTTGACATTGAAACTGCTTTGTTAGCAGCTGAAAAGATCATCTGAGGGGAGAAGACAGCAGAGGGATGGAATTCCACTCAACACTCAAGTGGATTTTCTTGTAGGAAAATCTGTGTTGAAATAAACTATTTCTTGTACACTCGGAACTTCATGATGAACTGTTACTTCTTCTCTTGTCTCTCTGCTGAGCAGATCAAGTCATGTCCCCTCCCCAACCTCCCACCACAGACACACACACACACACACACACACACATGAAAGAGGCCCTTCCCCCTCACTGTAGTAATGATAGCTGGAGCTTCTCATGCGTTTATGTAACTTTGGTTGTGGCCTTTCTCCTTCTGAGGCAGATTTCATAATAATTTTTTACTTTTCTTTGTGTCCTAGGGGCCTGGCTCACAAGAGATGCTTAAGTAAATATTTAATATATAACTTTCATACCCTCTAGCTCATTCTATTAACTGTGTTCAGTACATTCATTGTTTTATAATCATGCACCCAACCAATATTTGCCAAGAGTCAACTTTGCCCAAAGTCCCAATCTCACACATCCAAGTCAATTCTCTAATAACAATAACAAGCAGGTGTGGAAGGAAGGTTCAGGAAAGAAAGTTCAAGGCCAACCTTGCCTCAGAAGCAAAAGTCAAACAATAAATAGATATCAATAATAAAAGCATAGTTGTAACAGTTAATCTATTGGGAATTTACTATGTAGTCAACACTGATAAATGCTTTAAATATAAAAGTTTATTTTACCCCCAGAAGATGAGGATGTTATAATTATAGCTTCATATCAGGAAAGTAGTACTTAAAACATGTCTGTAATGTTCAGTAGACCACATGGCCAGAACTATATTTAGAATGCAAATCTAGTTTCCAAGACTTTATATTTTTTAAATTACTGGCTTTGTTGTTAATGGCCCATTTCTGTTCATAATAGTCCTTTACATATTTATTCCTCCTTACTATAATAGCTATTAGTTTAGTGTCCATTTTCTTGGGTTTTTACACAGTAGAGAGTTTTAAGTATTCTCCATGGTAGTGGAACAAACACATTGATTCTGTTGTGTTACTGTAGCCAATAGTATATATCTAGCATAATCAAAACCACAATGCCAATGACGGCTCTTTTCTGATGTCCATTCCTAACTCTTCCTTTAATACTAGTAGACATCTGAGATAAGCAATGTTCGGCTAGAAATCACATTTTCTAAAATCTTTTGTAGCCAGGTGTGGCCATGTGACATGTATTCTGAATAATGAGCTACAAGTGCAGGGAATGTGCCTTAGTTATAAGTGCAATATCTATTCTCTTTTCCTGATTTCTCTACCTACTACTCGCTGGCAGAAGAATCATCTTGGACTTGAAGACAGATGCATGTTGAAATGGCAAATAATCAAAGTAGATCAATAGTCAGGAATGCTGCAGAGCTGCTAGGCAGCCTTGAACCACTGAAACTCAGAATGCATATTGAGAAAGAAACATTTTTGCCTTGTTCTAACCACTATTATTTTGCTTTCTATAGAGTAGCTGTGCAGCTCAGCAAGTCCGTGTGCTTATCCTTTGTGTTAGTGAAAAACACAGAGTTTCCTTCACCATGAGCCTCGTCACCAGTAACGCTTCAAAACACCTTCCCAGAATCCCTCTGTCATCCACAGGGATCCACCTGAGACATTGTCTCAACAAAGTACCCAAGAGAGGGACTGTAGAGTCATGGTGAATGAGACTATGTCATTGACTAAAAATTGCTTGTTGTTCTGTGGAATGAGATTCTCTCTCTCTCTCTCTCTCTCTCTCTCTCTCTCTCTCTCTCTCTGTGTGTGTGTGTGTGTGTGTGTGTGTGTGTGTGTGTGTGTGTGTCTGTGTGTCTGTGTGTCTCTCTCTTTCTTTGTATGTGTAGAACATCCTGAGTTGTTTGGGGTTGCCTTTGGCAAACAACTACATTAGGTGTAACCGAATCGCAGTGCTGGAAGCTTCATTTGTTGACTTGGGGCTATGTCTACTTGCTATTTGGAAATTTCATTTAGATCACTTTCACATATGTATGTATTTTAGAAGACTCTACTATACTAAGTTTCCTCATTACTCATCGATGGCCCTTATTTTTAGCTGTGTCGCCTTCCCCCTTATCTCACTTCCCTATCACCACTTGATTCTTCCATTTTAGACCCCAATAATACACCCTTAACATTCATTCTATCTTTCTGTTTCTCTTTCCTAGGGAGATCAATTGACCTTTCATTCCTACCCCAGTCCCTTACCTTATACTGAACCTCAGTGGTTCTACAGAATGTAGCTTGGTTATCACTGACTTAACAACAAATATTCCCACATAAGTTAATACACACAGTTTTTGTCTTTCTGGGTCTAGGTTACCTTACTCAGAATGATTTTTTTCTTCTAGTTCCACCCATTTGCCTGCAATTTTTATGATTTCATTTTTACTGGCTAAGTAATATTTCATGTGTAAATACATCATAATTTCTTTATTCTTCTGTTGAGGGAAATATAGGTTGTTTCCAATTTCCAGCTATTATGAGTAGAGCAGCAGTGAACATGAATAAGCAAGTGTCTCAGTGGTAGGGTGAAGCCTCTACCAAGACTATATACCTGGATTGTTAAGTAGATCAATTCCCATCTCCTGAGGAATTACCACACTGATTTCCATAGTGGCTTTGCAAGTCTGGTTTGCATTCCTACCAACAATGGATGAGTGCTCCCCTTACTCCACATCCTCACCATCATGAGCTATCATTTGTTTTATTGATATTAGTCATTTGAATGGGTATAAGGTAGAATGTCAAAGTAATTTTTATTTGCATTTACATGAAGTCTAGGAATGTTAAGTATTTCTTTAAGTGTTCTCCAGCCATTTGAGATTCCTCTATTGAGAATTATGTTTAGATCTTTACCTCATTCTTAAATTAGTTTATTTGTTTCCTTGATATATAGCTGTTTATATACTTTGGACATTATCCACCTATCAAGTATGTAGTTGGTAAAAATATTTTCCCATTCTCTAGGCTGCTGCTTTGTTTTAATGATGGTATCCTTTGCTATGCAGAAGACTCTTAAGTTTCATGAAGGCCCACTTATTAGTTGTTGCTTTTAATGCCTGTGCCTATGGTGTCCTGTTCAGAAAGTCTTTTCTAGTACCAATGAATTCAAGGCTAGTCCCCACTTTCTCTTCATTACATTCAGTGTATCTGGTTTTATGTTGAGGTATTTCTTGCATTTAGAGCTGAATGTTGTACAAGGTGTTGAATATGGACCTATTTGGATTCTTCTCCATGCAGACATCCAATTAGACCAGCATCATTTGTTGAAGATGCTGGGTCTCTTTTTCAGTTTGTATTTCTGGCTTTTTTAAAAAACAGACAAACTGTCTTTAAGTGTGTGGACTTAGGTCTCGGTTTTCCATTCAATTTCATTGACCAATGCGTTTGTTTTCATGCCAGTACCATGTGGTTTTTAATACCATAGCCCTGTAGCAAACTTGAAATTGGGGATAGTGAAATCCTGATCTCTCCTGCAGTTCGTTCACTATTCAGGATTGTTTTTAGGTGTGTGTGTGTGTGTGTGTGTGTGTGTGTGTGTGTGTGTGTGTGTATTTCTGTATAAAGCTGAAACTTATGCTTTCAAGATCTATGAAAAACTATGTTGAAATTTTGATGAATATTGAATCTGTAAAATGCTTTTGGTAGGATGGCCATTTTTAATATGTTAATCCTACAGATCCATGAGCATGGGAGAACTTTCCATCTTCTGATATCTTCTTCAATTTCTTTCTCTAAAGTCTTGAACATTTTATCATGCAAGTCTTCCACTTGCTTGGTTAGAGTAGCTATAGGATATTTTATGGTATTCAAGGCTATTGTGAAAGGGGCTATTTCCCTGATTTCTTTCTCAATCTATCATTTGTATATAGGAGGGCTACCGGTGTTTTGTGAGTTAATTTTGTATTCTACTACTTTCCTGAAAGAGTTTATCAGCTATAAGAAATTTTCAGTTACATTTTTAGGGTCACTTATATTATACTGTCATATCATCTGCAAATAAAGATACTTTAACTTCTTTCTTTCCAATTTGTATCCCCTTGAATAGGCATGGAGAGAGTGGGCAGCCTTGTCTTGTTCATGATTTTAGTGGAATTGCTTTGAATTTCTTTCCATTTAAGTTGATGTTGGCTATGGGATTTCTGTAAACTGCCTTTGTCATGATTAGTCTTGTCCTTTGTAATCTTAATCTCTCTAGGACTTCTATTATGAAGTTTTTCTTGTATCTGTTGAGAATTGCTTTGTATCTGAGTATGAAGTCAGTTTTGGAGAAAGTTCTATGAGGTACTAAGAAGAATGTATATTCTTTTGTGCTTGGGTGAGATGTTTTATAAATATCTGTTGGGTCCATTTAGTTTATAACATCAGTTAGCTCCGGCATTTCTCTGTTTAATTTTTGCTAGGATAACTTGTCCATTGACAAGAATTTGGAGTATTGAGGTCTCCCATTATCAGTGTGAGAGATTCAATATATGGTTTAAGCTGTACTACTGTTTCTTTCTTTCTTTTTTTAGGAGCACTGGCTATTCTTTTTTGCCAAATTAAAAAAATTTACATATACATCTATATTATTACACATATATGCAACTAGTGTTTCTTTTATAAACTTGGGTGCTCTTCTATTTGGTACATAGATGTTAAAAATTGTAATATCTGCTTGTTGTGTTTTTCCTTTGATGAATTTGTAATGTCCTTCCACATCTCTTCTAATTAGTTTTGCTTGGAAGTCTATTTTGTCAGATATTAAAATAGTTATATTAGTTTGTTTCATGGTTCCATTTGTTTGGAATATTTTTTTCATTGTTTGTCCTGAGGTGATGTATATCCTTGATGTTAAGGTATGTTTCTTTGATGTTGAGAACGCTCAATGACCAATGATTGTTGATTTTTGTTATTTTGTTGTTGCGTATATGTGTTTCTTCTTTTGATATTTATTGCCTGGAATTATTTATTTATTGTGTTTTCTTGGGCACAGCAAATTTCTTTAGGTTGTAGTTGTCCTCCTAGTACCTTCTATAGGGCTAGATTTGTACATAGATATTGCTTAAATTTGGTTTTATTGTGTATTATCTTATTTTCTCCATTTGTGGTGATTGAAAGTTTTGCTGGTTATAGTAGTCTAGGATGGCACCTGTGGTCTCCTAGGGTCTGCAATACATTTATACACTCCCTTCTGGCTTTTAGAGTCTCCATCAAGAAGTCAGGTATTATTCTATTAGGTATGAATTTATATGGTACTTAATCTTTTTCCCTTGCACCCTTTAATATTTTTCTTTGTTCAGTATGCTTAGTGTCTTGATGATTATGTGTTGAAGGGAATTTCTTTTCTCATTCACTCTATTTGGTCTTCTGGATGCTTCTTTTACCTAATCTGCATCTCCTTCTTTAGGGTAAGGAAATAATCTATGATTTTGTTGAATACATTTTCTGTGCCTTTGACCCGGATTTAGTCTTTCGATAGTGTCCAGATTTTCTGGATGTTTTGTGCCAGGAATTTTTAGAATTAACATTTTCTTTGACCAAGGTATCCTTTTCTTCTATTGTGTCTTTGGTTCCTGAGATTCTCTTTTATCTCTCATATTCTGTTGGTAAAACTTGTCTTTAAAACACATTTTTAAAAATAATTTACTCAGATTACATCTCAATTGTTATCCCCTCACTTATAGCTTCCTCTTCCCCTCCATCCCTCTTTCACCCTATTTCCCTCCCCTGGGCCTGTGGCAGAAGGGGACCTCCTCCCCCACCATATGATCACAGCCTATCAGGTCTCATCCTGGTATCCTGCTTCCCCTTCTTCTGAGTGCCAGCAGGCCTCCCCGCCAAAGGTGAAGTGGTCAAATATGGGGCACCAGAGTTCATGTCAGAGCCAGTCCCCACTCTCCACACAACTGTGGAGAATGTCCTGTCTGTTAGCTAGATCTGAATAGGAATTCAATGTTTACTGCATGCATTGTCCTTGGTTGGTGCAGTAGTTTGAGCAGACCACCCTGGGGCCAGATCTGCCAGCCTTGAAGGCATTCCTGCAGTGTTCCTGGACCCTCTGGGTCCTACTATTTCCCATTCTTCCATACAGCTCTCACCTGGAGTTCCAGTAGAAAGTCCCAGCATATGTCCTGATCCCCTGCTGAGTGAAGACTCTCACAGGACATCTATCTTGTGCTAGTGTCCAATTATAAGTGAATATATGCTATGTGTATCTTTCTGGGTCTGGGTTAACTCATTCAGGATGGTCATTTCAAGTTCCATCTATTTGCCCGCAAATTGCAGAATTTCCTTGTTTTTAATAGCTGAGTAGTATTCCATAGTGTAAATGTACCAAAGCTCCTTTATCCATTCTTTGACTGAGAGACATCTAGATTGTTTCCAGATTCTGGCTATTACAAATAAGGCACCTATAAACATAGCTGAGGAAGTGTCCTTGTTGTGTGCTGGAGCATCTTTCGGGTATATTCCAAGGAGTGGAATAGCTGGGTCTTGAGGTAGCCTATTCCCAATTTTCTGAGAAAGTTCCAAGTTGATTTCCAAAACGGTTGTACAAGTTTTCACTCCCACCAGCAATGAAGAAGAGTTTCCCTTTCTCCACATCCTTGCCAGAATATGCTGTCATTTGAGGTTTTGATTGTAGCCATTCTGATGGATATAAGATGAAATCTCAGAGGCGTTTTGATTTTCATATCTCTAATGACTAAGGACATTGAGCATTTCTTTAAGTGTTTCTCAGCCATTCTATATTCCTCTGTTGAGAATTCTCTGTTTAAAATGAGCCCATCTCTTAATTTGGTTATTTTGTTTGGTGGTGTTTATTTTTTTGAGTTCTTCATATATTGTGGATATTAGCCCTTTGTCAGATGTAGCGTTGGTGAAGATCTTTTTCCAATCTGTAGGCTGTCGCTTTGTTCTATTGACAGTGTCTTCTGCCTTACAGAACCTTCTCAGCCTCATGAGGTCTCATTTATTAATTGTTTTCCATAGAACCTGGGCTGTTGGTGTTCTCTTCAGGAAGTTGTCTCCTGTGCCAATGAGTTCAAGGGTCTTCCCCACTTTTTCTTCTAACAGATATAGTGTTTCTGATTTTATGTTGAGGTCTAATCCACTTGGACTTGAGTTTTTTGCATGGTGATAAGTATGGATCTACTTGCACTTTTCTACTGATGTAGACATCAGTTAGACCAGCACCATTTGTTCAAGATGCTATCCTTTCCCCATTGTATAGATTTGGCTTCTTTGCAAAAAAATCAAGTATCCATTGGTGTTTGGATTTGTTTCTGGGTCTTCAATTCAACTGATGAACCAGCCTATTGCTATGCCAGTACCATGCTGTTTTAATTACTGTTGCTCTGTAGTACAGCTGGAGATCAGGGTTGGAGATTCCGCTAGAGGATCTTTTATTGTACATGATTGTTTTAGCTATTCTGGGTTTTTTTGCTTTTCCACATGAAGTTGAGAATTGATCTTACAAGATCTTTAAAAATTGTGTAGGTATTTTGATAGGGATTGCATTGAATCTGTAAATTGCTTTTGGTAAGATGGCCATTTTTACTATGTTAATTCTCCCAATCCATGAACAAGGGAGATCTTTCCATCTTCTGATGTCATCTTCAATTTCCTTCTTCAGAGACTTGAAATTTTTTTCATACAAGTCTTTCACTTGCTTGGATAGAGTTACACCTAGATACTTTATATTACTTTATATTACTTGTGGCTATAGTGAAGGGTGTAGCTTCCTTGATTTCTTTGTCAGCATGATTGTTATTTATAAACTGGAGGGCTACTGCCTTTTTGGAGTTAATTTTGTATCCAGTCACTTTCCTGAAGGTATTTACCAGCTGTAGGAATTCTCTGGTGGAATTTTGGTGGTCACTTATGTACAGTATCATATCATGTGTGAATAGGGATAATTTGACTTCCTCCTTTCCCATTTGGATCCCCTTGATCTCCATTTGGTGTCTTATTGCTCAGACTAGAACTTCAAGAACCACATTGAAGACATATGGAGAGAGTGGGCAGCTTTGTCTAGTCCCTGATTTTAGTGGAATTTCCTTGTGTTTCTCTCTATTTAATTTGGTGTTTCGCAATTGACTTGCTGTATATAGCCTTAATTAAGCTTAGGTATCTCTCAAAGACTTTAAACATGAATGGGTTTTGGATTTTGTCAAATGCTTTTTTCAGCATCTAAGGAGATGACCATGTGGTCTTTTCCTTTCAGTTTGTTTATATGGTAGATTATATTGATGGATTTCCATATATTAAACCATCCCTGCATGCCTAGAATGAAGCCTACTTGGTCATGGTGAATGATATCTTTGATGTGTTCTTGGATTCCTTTTGCAAGTATTTTATTGAGTATTTTTACATCAATATTCATAAGAGAAATCGGTCTTAAACTCTCTTTCTTTGTTGGGTCTTTGTGAGGTTTAGGTATCAAGGTGGCTGTGGCCTTATAGAATAAGTTCAGTAATGTTTCATCCATTTCTATGTTGTGAAGTAGCTTGAAGAGCAATGGTATTAGCTCTTCTTTGAAGGTCTGATATAATTCTGTGCTGAAACCATCTGGCCCTGGGCTTTTTTTTGGTTGGGAGACTTTTGATGACTGCTTATATTTCTGTAGGAGAAATAGGACTATTTAATTTGCTTATCTGATCTTGATTCAACTTTGGCAAGTGGAATCCAAGAAAATTGTCCATTTCCTTTAGATTCTCAAATGTTGTGGTGTATAAGCCTTTGAATTAGGCCTAATGAGTCTTTGTATTTCTTCAGTGTCTGTTTTTATGTCTCTTTTTTCATTTTTGATTTTGTTGATTTGGATAGTCTCTCTCTGCCTTTTAGTTAGGTTGACTAATGGTATGGTTTGTCTATCTTGTTGATTTTCTCAAAGAATCTTGGTTTTGTTGATTCTTTGAAATTTTCTCTTTGTTTCTAATTTATTGACTTTGGCTCTGAGTTTGATTATTTCTAGCTACTCCTCTTTGGTGTTTCTGCTTCTTTTTTTCCTAGGGCTTACATATGTGTTGTTAAGTCGTCTATATGAAATATTTCCAATCTCTTTATGAAGGCACTTATTGCTATGAATTTTCTTCTTAGCGCTGCTTTCAATGTGTCCCATAAATTTGGGTATGTTGTACCTTCATTTACATTTTGGGAATTTTAAGAAGTCCTTACTTTCTTTATTTCTCCCTGACCCAGTTGTCATTGATTAGAGAGTTGTTCAGTTTCTATGTTTGTGTAGGCTTTTTGTTATTTCTATTGTTATTGAAGTCCAGCTTATGTCCATGGTGATCAGACTATTTCTATTTTTTTTGTATGTTGTGGCTTGCTTTGTGACCTACTATATGATTGATTTTGGAGAAAGTTCCATGAGGTGCTAAGAAGAAGGTATAATCTTTGGTGTTTGGGAGAAGAGTTCTGTAGATATCTGTTAGATTCATTTGAATCATGACATCAGTTAGTGTCATTATTTCTTGGTTGAGTTTCTGTTTCGTTGACCTATTCTTTGGTGAAAGTGGGGTGTTGGTCTCCCACTATTAATGTGTGGGGATCAATGTGTGGTTTAAGCTTTGTTAATATTTCTTTTACAAATGTGGGTGCCTTTGTATTAGGGGCACAGATGTTCAGAATTGTGATGTCATCTTGGTTGAATTTTCCTTTGATGAGTTTAAAGTGTTCTTTCTTATCTCTTTTGATTAATTTTGGTTGACAGTCTATTTTATTAAATATTAGAATAGCTACACCAGCTTGCTTCTTATGTCCGTTTGCTTGGAATACCTTTTTTTTTTTCAACCTTTTACCCTGAGGTAATGTTTATCCTTGTGGTTGAGATGTGTTTTTTGAACATTTTCTCTTTGGCTTCTCCCCACCCGCACCTACATTTTTTTCCTACTTATTTTAGGAAACCATCTCTACTCTTAGAGTTTTCAGTATAGTTAATCTGCACATTCTTTCTCTTGTCATGAATCTTGCCCTTACTTGCCTGATTAGAATGATGCTCACAACATGCTGAATGATATTGTAGATGCTTTCAATTATACCTTGATAATACGTAGGCAGCCCTTCTTCTGAACAGTGCCCATTTCCCCAATGGCTTCAGTATCACCCTTTTATAAACTCCCACATATGTGGTCAACTGAAAAACTGTTTCCTAAAAGGCCCTGGGAACGAAAAGTGAGCTCCTCTTCTCTTTCCCCTTGTGATTTTCATTTTGGCAGCTTACTGGAAGATGGCTGCTCTATCTGGTGCTGTGCACATTTTAGTAAAAGAATATATAAAATTTTACTTGCTGGTAATAGAGTTTTATAATCTTTGATGATCTTGTGACTGCTCAGAGACCCATATTCTTTTGTAGTCTTGGGTTAAAATTTAGGCTCAGTCTCCAGTGTGATTGAACTGCAGGAAGCGCCATGGCATGATGATTTGTGGCTTTGGGGTCAGACTAACAAACCACCCCTAGCTTTACCACCATGTAGATAGAGGCATTTATACAAGCCCCCTTTCAGCATCAATTTTTATTCTCCCCTTATTCATAAGATAGGCAGACCAAAACAATATCTAGAACATTTGCATGCATGCTTCACTAAGTCTCAAACACTATGCTAACTCCCGGTGACAAGAAGATTAATGTGATGTAGCTTGTTCCCTAAATAGGCTTATTATCTGGGGATAAATGGGTCAACCCAAACACATAATCCAATACTGTAGAATCACGTAATTTTGAGAGATGCTGAGTGTACCTTCCTTGTGTTCCTCTCAGTCTCAGCTTTGGTTCTTGTTATAGCAGGGCAATGAGTTTTGTATGAGCTTACTGGTGAGCCCATAGAATATGTAGAATATTGTGTTTAAGTTAAAATGCACCGTATTTCACATAGATCCACTAATTAGGTAGATAGGGTAGTCCACTCTCTAGGGTCATCATATGTAATATCACCTCAAAGTAAAATATCTATGGTGGGATTGAACACATACTCACAGGACCCATTAGTCTGTCTATATACTAAATAACTCAAAAGAGGAAATCCATAAAGAAGCAATGGTGGAGGTACAGGTTAATGAGAACAGTGTGTGCTGATGGCTCTGTATTCCAAATATCTAAAATTTGCAGTCCAAAGACAAGCATTTGAATCCAGTAATAAAGGTCTTAATCTCACCTCTCATGCTTGATTTTAGCAACATATTGAGGAATCTGTTTCTTAGCTCCAGATTTTGGGGGACCTTCTGAATTATGATATTTCCCAGGACAGAATGAGAAGACTGAATGAAAATTCCACTGCACTTGAATTACAACTCTCCATTCATTTCAGGCAACTCATAGTGGTAGGAGAGCAACTAAGAACAAAAACAGCAAAGACCAAAAAAGACACAAAACACTTAGAAACTGTTTGCTGCCATAGCATGTGGCTGTAAGAACTGTCTGGATCATTTTTCCGGGACTGTTCTTTTTTTTTTTTTTTTTTTTTTTCCTTTTCCTTAATGCCAATGAGAGCAATGGGCAAATCATTATTGCAAATACACCCCCAAAATAGCAACGAACCAAAAGTGCAAACCCACGCTTAAATGGCTATTTAAATAAGGAGACAATGAATGCTTTCATGACCAGTTAAAGCTGTAAACACTTGACATGTTCCATTAAAGCTTGTGTGTTAAAAGTTTGTGAGGGCTCTCTCTCTCTCTCTCTCTCTCTCTCTCTCTCTCTCTCTCTCTCTCTCTCTATACCTCCCTCTCCCCTCTCCCTCCCTCTCCTCTCTCTCTCTCTCCCTCCCTCCCTCTCCCTTTCCCTCTTCTCTTCTTCTCCCCCTCCCCCCCTCTCCCCTTCTCTCTCTCCCTCCCCCTTTTCTGTCTCCTCACCTGCATGGCTTCCCTGACCTCCTCCTGTGAGATCCGTGAACCCACCTGAGAGCTGCCCCCAATAAACCTGCCTTTATATACTTAAAAAAAAAAAGTTTGTGAGGACTGGAACAAAGTACCACCTTCACAGCTCATGCACGTGGTGTGATGTTAACATGAGTGAGTATGAGAGATGGAGAGAGGGGGCATGTTCATCTTGCCTCTTTGTTTTGACCTCACTCTGAACTTAGCTTCCAGATGTGGCTCCTTCAAAGCGATGGACTTCACAGTGCAATGACTGTATCCTGTTCTTTCATGATGAGTAGAAGGCTATAAAGTTGAACAGGAGCTGACCTACAGGTATATCTTATATAATATTGGGGATGGGCAGGGCATGTAGCAAGTTGTACTTGCTTTTGTCATTCCAATCTTAAGTGGGAGATAGGAGAATCATTCTGGACCCTTTTCAAAAGATACAAGCAAGCTTGAGTCCCTGGTGGTGGAGTGACAGTGGACTTATTTACAGGTGCTTATTGACTTTTCATCCTTTGTGCCCTACTTTCCACATCATATCTACTTATTCCAGATCCTGTGAGCATCTTCAGCACATGAGTTCTTGAACAAGTTCTGCCTCTTCTTCAAAACTAAGCTATGCTATTGTATGTACTGACAGGACTCAACAGCCCTCATCACTAGCTCAGTGACTCTTTATTAACTCTTAACCCATAATAGAATGAACAATTTCTGTGAGCATACTTAATGGCCACTTTCTCATTATGTGGAATATTGCCCGCCCATAGAAATAACCATAAAATATTTGTTAACTGAATGAGTGCATTATCATTTTTGGAGAAAACAACCCAGAGAAGAAGCACCTTTATAGTTCACTGAACAGAAGCTTTAAAAATTTATTATACAAATGATGTCATGAGTAATTAGTCTACAACATGTGGCCAAGGAAAGAGAGAAAACGAAAGCATAGGGACATGAAGGGGTTACATAAGCAAAGAGGGCTCCAATACAATTATTTTCAAAATCTATTTCAGATTGGAGGGATAGTTGATAATCCAGGGACCACCACCATCCTAGACCATGCTCGCCTACGGTTGGTAGAAACATGGTACAGTACCTACCCTATCCCTCGCACATACTACTTTTCTGTGGTTTTGCAGTCAGTAGTATTCTACCACCAGCCACAGTCCTAAAAACTTAGGAGAGAATTCTATAAATAAACAATTCAAAGTTCTAGATTTTGTGCTATTCTAAGTAGGGGGAAAATCTTGTGCAATTATCTCCGCTTTACATGGAAGCAAATCACTCCTTTGGTTCAACACAGCCACACTATGTGCACTTATTCCTAGGTCAAAACAAAGTCAAAAACAGTGGGTATCAATCTCACTTGAGCTCCTATAAGTAAATTTGGTGCTAACAAAAACATAGCAATAATAAGTGGTTTATGAATGCCAGGCTACCAAAATGAATTTTATATTTTTAAAATTTTCCTCCATTTATTTATTTATTTAATCACTTTACATCCCTATCCCAGCTCCCTCCATCATCTCCTCCGAGTCCCCCCTCCAAATTAATTTTAAGCAAAATATGTAATGAATTAAAGGTATTTCTGGCAGTGCTTGCCTATGTTTTATCATGATATTTCATTGTAGCCTAGGTTCTGAATGTGCACATGTATACTTTTAGCCATACTTACAGGCATGTTTGGAACATTAACGAATGTTGCCTGAAACACTTCAACTCATATCTGAGACTATCACCACATTATGAATTGAAGTGTTTCCACAAAGATTGTACGTAATTTTCTCCTAAAGATTTTGATTTCATCAAAACAAAGATTTTCGGTATTTTCCTACCATCATTCCTTTGTAAGTATCAAATCAGTATGTCTTTGGATTATGTTGGGTATATTTGACTTTTATAATTGTCATTCTAGTCACTAGTTTGAGTTTAATAAAAATTGTTAAATCGATTTTTATTTTGGATTCAGATATTATTTCCAACAATTTGTGAGGCAGCCATTTTATACTTTCTATTTATATGAAGCAGTACTCTTACCATTAGTGATTATAAAATCAGAGTATTGAAAACTGTTGATGCTTCTCTGTGCCCTACAGCATCAAAGAGCAAATGTGCAGCCAAGATGAAAGGCTTTTGCATTTTGCCTTTTGAGGCCTGGTCTCAGGTATCCCTGGGCGGCCTAGAGATTTCTGTCACTAAGGATACCTTGTACTCCTGATCCCTCTGTTTCCACAACCTACATGCTGGACTACAGGTATAGACTATAACTCTCAGTTTTTTAATGCAGTGCTGGGCATGAGACCCAGGGCTTCACGTAAGGCTCTTCACTAAGCACTCTACCAAATGAGATAGAGCTCCAGTTCAAACAGTCAACTCCGTACATGGGAAAAAGCAAGCACACTATCTCATTAGTGTAAGAGCTTGCATCCTCTTTGACAAATGATAAGATCATATGTATCCCAAAGGATTGCTTTAAAATAAACTTCTCTATGATTCATTACCATTAAATACTTGAAATATATACCTATTTTATATACCTGTATACTCAAAGTCTGTCACATTTTCCCAGTCATAAAAGAGTTATAAATGAAAGAATTTAAGAAACCCTTTGCAGATAACTTAGTCACCAGATTTACTGTCATGATATGTGGGGCTTGTGTTCAAGTTGCCCTTATTTTACCCAGAAAAAGGTGCAAAGCATAAGAGTGGTGAGACTCAAAATTTGCAAATGCCAAAGGGAAGTCAAAATGCATTTCCTTTAAGTGAAAACACTCAAGTTAATGAGGAAAAGAAAATTTTTTCTGTGCCGAAGTTGCCAAGACATATCAAGATAGTCTGAAAGAAAATACATTCATATAACTTTTGTTGCAGTAGTTATGATTTCTATATTATTATTACTTATTTATAGATTCTTAATTTATAAACAGCTATGGCATAACTACATTTGCATAAAAATGTCATAGTAACTATATAATTAGATACTGCCCATGTTTTCAGGTATGCACGGAGTATCTCAGAACACATTTGCCACACATAAACTGCAATCATTGTACCCAGAATTTAGACTCAGCTTCTCCAGAACTGGATGATTTTCTTTTTTATTTTATTTTATTATTTTATTCATATTACATCTCGATTGTTAGCCCTTCCCCTGTTTCCTCCCATTCTTCCCTCCCTCCCACTTTCCCCCTTCTCCCCTCCCCTATGTCTGTGATTGAGGGAGACCTCCTCCCCCTATATGTGCTCTTAGAATATCGAGTCTCTTCTTGGTAACTTGCTATCCTTCCTCTGAGTGCTGCCAGGCCTCCCCATCTAGGAGACGTGGTCAGAAAAGGGGCACCAGAGTTCGTGTGAGAATCAGATCTCACTCTCCACTCAACGGTGGAGAATATAATCAGAACTGGATGATTTTCTTAGGGAGAAACCTGTATTTTCTGTTGACTCATATTTCATGTACTAACTTTGATGTACTAAATTGTGTAGTGGGGAAGAATGAGAGGAAATGGATTCATAAAAGGTGTCTGGGACAATGGCATGTAAAGGTTTGTCCTATACCTGATCAGTAGACTGGTATTTGAGTCATTCTGTAAAAATGGGGTGACTTTTGTTTTGTTTTCTGCTTCAAAATGTCATTTAAATTCAAGAAGATGCCACAAAGAAAGAACCACATGAAAAACTCTTATTTTCCTACTATAGCAAAACTAATAATTATTGTAACGAGAAAATTAGTGTTAGGGCAGAAGTTGCTGTTCTGGGAGTCCCAGGAGAGTGAGCTCAGCCGCCGCCCCCAATATGCCAAGTAAAGAGGAGAGTGATGGTGGGAGAAGATTTGGAGGAGAACAGATAAAGTGACTCCAAGACTGTAAGCATTGTCATGAGTTTAAGTAGAGGGAGAATTAGGGCAAAGGGAAAGCGATGTGCATAATTAAGCAGCATTGGTCAAAGTGCAATGGATTAATTGTGATTTCTATTCTGGCTCTGCAAAATGGGTCCTCATGGCTCAATGGGGCCAATCTTGTTCCCATAATAAGTTATCATTGTAGATAACTACCCTCATGTGGGGGTGATGTGTATTGTCAGGCATGGCTGTTTTGGAATGTAAGGTGACTGCAGGCTTGTAACAATAACTTTTGGACCTGTTTTGGAGGTTTTGGGACAGGACATTGAAAAGCCAAGCAGCAGATACCTCCACTAGTCCCATCTTTGTGCCTACAGCATGAAGGGAGATAGGATAGGCTTTCCCATAGATAAGCTTAGAGAACTAGATTATCAATGGGCAAAGATAATCCTGGGCTGACCTACAGTTCAGGAAAAAGATATAAAAGATATAAAATATAAAAATTCTGTCTTAAGGACCAAGGGAGGAGTCAATGCTCCTTAGCAAAAAGTAGTTTCCAAATGACCTGCTCAGATTTATAAAATTCAAAGTGAGAAGTTGGGTCTAATTTCCTTATTTTTCAAAACATTCTAGCATTTAGAGAAGAAAGCTGTTGTGAACTGGTCAGTTTGCCTAGGTATCTAATCTATCCCCCCTTCCCTTTCCCAGGGGACTTTTATGATTCACGTCTTCCAGTTGTGTTTTAGAAGAGCTAGTGCTGAGATGTAGACCAAGGAGGGTAAGTTCCCAGGTTGACTGTTCATGGGGGAGGCTCTGCCTTGCATACATAATCACACAGCATCTACTTGTGTGGATTCTGTTCACATGGCCAGTGGCTGGTAGCTTCTCCCTGAACGTTGGCCACACTGAGAGACAGTGTTTGTGTCAATAGTGGCCTGGGTTAACACATATAGAGACCATCATAGACCTTCTTAGGGAGTGTGTGATTGCCTGCAACATCTTGCCTTCATGCATAAGGACACCTCAGCACACACATATATACTCACAAGGCCATTCTGGGATTATAGAAATTCTATGTAGAAATCTTCCTATGATAAGCTGTAAACTTCTGAATTTAAAATAAAAGGAAGTACTTGGAACCCTTCCCCATTGAAAAGGGTCCTCTATGAAGCCCTGCTCAGAGCCACCTGTGAGCTGACATTATCCACTGTGTTAAAACAAATGTCTTTCCTGTAGATGCAAATCCATTGTTATTATTGGCATGAAATAAGAGGATATTTTCTCTTCTTAATAACTTTTATTCCCAGCATCTTTTAAGCCTTGCCTCTCATGTGTCTGCTGCAGCACTGAACCCTCCCACATCTTACCTTTCTAACCTACCCAACCCTGCCTGAGCGTCCCATGGCAAGCTTTCTCTCACTGAGCCACTGCACATGCTGCTCTCTCTCTCTCTTCCTGGATGAACATTAAGAAATGACTCCCTAGACCTACCCAAGCTCTAAAGGGCCAGTTCTGTGCATTGAGATCTCTCATCTTTGAGATGAGCCATCTCTCAACAATGAGGTCAATTTTGCCTCAAACAAAACATGTCTTCCTTCCTTCCTTTCTCTTTCTTTCTTTCTTTCTTTCTTTCTTTCTGTTCTCATTTAATAACAGATGATACAACTGAACAAACTAAACATTAACCCAGAAACAAGTTCTGAGACATTCTAGGTGCTGAACTGTGATTCTTGTTATTTTCTGGTTCCTAGAGAAATATATCAGCAAGCCTGGTTTCCATGAAGTTTACACCAGTTGGGAAACAGCTGGTTGGCTGCCCCAAGAGGCCTCTCCTAACAGTTGCCTTCAAGAACTCCTCCATACTGTCTTGTGAAAGCTGGCCTGGCAGTGGGTTTTAGAACCCAGCCCTAGTGATTCTGCACAAGATCATTCTAATCACTCACATATTACTAGTTGCTAAAATAGTTTTGATAGTGGCTTTTTTTTGGTCAGGCAGACTAGTAAATATCCTGAGACCTCATTTGGTTTGAGGTTGTGCACACTATCTCTCTTTCAATAATATACTTAGCAGCTAACTTTCTTCACCTGCACATTACACACACACACACACACACACACACACACACACACACACACACACACACACACACCCTTCTCCAAAACAATGCACCTAGAAACCTTCTAAAGCCCTTAAAGCCCTCCCCTCTTCAGTGACATCAGGCTGCATGAACTTGCATAAAATTTCCCTCTCCTAGTAACATTCAAATTTAGACAAATTCTATACAAATATATTCCCAATGTATCCAAGTTTGAAGAGTAGACTAGCTAATCTGGCCTGAAGTGGGTACTGGTACATGTACAGTAAGGCTAAATTGTGTCCTCCAGCAAACAAACTTTTAGGGAGAATCCCTATTTATCATCTTATGCCTGTCAATAATTGAATGTGCACGTGATTAGAATTAAATGCATCAAGGGAAGAAAAATGTAAATTAAAAAAAGTCATCAATCAAAGTAGAGAACCACCCTCACTACACCCCTTACTATTCAATTCTTCTTTCTCTTGATACCCATAAAGGAAGCAATGAACAATAGTCAGACCCTTGAGCACTCTCAATGCTATGATCCACTGTTGGCCTTGCAGCAAATCACTCTTTAATCTGTACTATTGCTTTGCTCTAAATAAAGCTATTTTGTTTCTTTGTATGTCTGTGTGATCCCTTGTTTTCACTTCTTTAAATGAGAACCAATAACTTCAAACACCTGGCCCAGACCCTGACCACCAGTAACATTTCTACAAGTCACTAAATTCACCCAGGTTCTGAAAGAGCAAGGACAATGATTCTGTGTCAATAATAGAATAATAACTGACAATGAAACAAATCTAAGTGTGACTGAAAATCAAATCTGCACTTAGGAAAAGGATCAATATAGCATTATGCCCTGAACCAAAAGGATTGAAGAGTCCTGTTAAAATTGTCAAGGAAAGACAACTAAGATTAGGAAAATTAATGCTTTAAATGCACCACTTAAAGTGGTTTAATTGAAATCATCAAACAGGATAAATGCCTTTCATCATAAACCTCTTATTTGCCGCAACCATTCACATGTGTAGGTGTTGAAACACATTTTGGTTTAGTATTTAATAACTTGTCAAATGCATATTGAGCTTTTGTGAATTTGGATGCATCAAGCATATGCAGGAGAAAATAATTATAGAGACTTTACAATGGGGGCAGTCTCATGGTGGGATTTATTGGCATAATTAAGGCTAGTGATGAAAGATGGGTGGAGGCAGAGGAGAGACAGACAGATTATGAAGAAGATGCTGAGACATACAATAATGCCTCTGACTGTGGGAGATGTTTACTAGATAATATCACTTCTATCATTGTGTAACTTATGAGATGCAAAAAGACATAATAAAAACCAAAGAAATAAATAGAATCCAACCATAACACACATAAAGAAAGGTGAATTTGCAAATGAGTGTTCTCAGATCCACATTTGCTTAAATGGAATCAATGCTGGCAATGGTAGGAGGGCAAGCAGGGTGGTGAATGAAATGAAAGCATACTGAGAGGCTCAAGAAAAAGTGAGTAGTCTGTGGACTGTGACACAGGGCAAAGTGGCTGTCAACCCCACAAAGAGCTGCTGGAAATCCTGCTATGTGGGACAGTCCATTCAGGTGTAAACATTAGAAAGGCCCCCACAGTCCATTAAGACCCACAATCAGGAGAGTGGACAGAGAGCCACAGAGCCACAGATCATTAGAATCCATTTCAGTTATCAAGGAGTGCCATGGAGACATATAGAAATGGGTCATCCATTTCTGATCAAGAAACACTAAGCACCAGCTATACTTTGAGAATAAACAAGAGACCAGTGATGAGAGACATTTTTAATCTGAGAAGACAACCTATGATTTGGAGGTGTAAAATCATTTTCATGGAGTTATAGTTATAGCAAACTCACCAGCCACATGTAAAACCTCCACAAGCTGGGGAGTCTAAAGATTCCTCTTTATTATTGCTCCTGTCTTAAGAAACAAGTCGAGGTGAGTGTATAGTCAGGGCTCTCTAGAGGGAAAGAGCCAATAGGATGAAAATATATTGACCTGTGATGTATTAAATGGGCCTGTGCATTATGGTTTGTGTGGTCCAGAAATGACTGTCTTTAACACTAAAGAGGATGAGAGCCAGGCGGGTACCTGGTCCATAAGGCTCGATGTCTCAGTGGTTCCAATCTGACACTGAAGGTCTGGACAATTCCTGGAGATCCACTGATCTTCAGTACTCAATGAAAGTCAGTGAAGGATGGCCACAGCAGCTGTAAACCCAGGGCAGGCAGGGCAAAAGTGTTTCCCTCTGATTTATATTTGCCAGAAGGTACTGTCACATTTAGAATGGATCTTCCCATTTCAATTAACACAATCAAGCAAGTGCCTCACAAGTATGCCCATAAACTAACCTAATCTATATAATCCTCACACATGTGCCAGAAGCTGACGTAATCTATGTCATCACTTACACTTATGCCTAGAAGCTGGCCATATCTGCATAATCCTTCACATATGTGCCCAGAGGCAAACATAATCTAGATCATCACTCATAGCTGTGTGCAGAGGCTAACATAATCTAGATGATTCTCCCCAGATATACTCAGAGGCTAAACTAATCTAGATAATTCCTACAAATGTCCACAGAGCCTAGCCTCAGCTAGGTAATTGCTCCCAGATGTACCTAGAGGCTCAGCTCGTGTGTGATTCTAGACACTGTCAGGTTAAAAACCAAAATTAAACATACAGTGAGTTCCAGAATATCTGTATAATATTTTAAAATAAAGTGCTATCCACAGAAGAAGCTATGTTTTTGCACATGGTCTTTATTGCAGCAGCATTGCATGGCAATGGCCCTGGTGTCCCCAGCCTCAAGTCCTCCACCTACAGACAGATTGAGCTCCATTTCCTGACAAGGGCAGTGGGGACTGGTACAGGCTGGGCTACAGAATGGGAAAAGATTTTTCAGACTCCACATTTGCTATTAATCTAATATCCAAAATATATAAAGAACTCAAGAAAGAAGATATGAAGAAAACAAATAATCCAATTTTAGAATGGGGTACAGATCTAAACAGAGAATTCTCAACAGAGGAAACTCAGATGGCTGAGAAACAACATCTTTAGTCATCATGGAAATGTAAATGAAAATGACCCTGAGATTCCATGTTACACCTGTCAGATAGCTAAGATCAATAACACAAGTGACAGCTCAAGCTTTCCTGTGAAGCAAGGATGTGGAGCAAGGGAAACACTTCTCCGTTGCTGGTGGGAATGCAAACATGTAAACCACTATGGAAATCAATGTGGTGGTTCCTCAGAAAACTGGGAATCAATCTACTTTATGATCACACGTTTGGGCATGTATCCAAAGGACACTCCATGTTTGTCACAAAGATACTTGCTCAACTATGTTCATAGTGGCTTTATTCATAATCTAGAGAAACTGGAAACAACCTAACTCTCCCTCAACTGAAGAATGCAGAAATAAAATGTTGTATATTTACACAATGAAATATTGCTTAGCTGTTAAAAGAAGGACATTATGAAATTTTCTGGCAAATGGATGAAACTAGAAAAATTATCCTGAGTGAGATAACCCAGACCTTGAAAGACAAACATGGTATGTACTCAATCATAAGTAGATATTAGCTGTTAAGTAAATGATAATCATAAGACAACCCACAGACCCAGAAAGGGTAAGTAACAAGAAGGCCTCTAAAGAGACACATGGATCTTGGGAAGAGCAAATAAATTTTGTGGGTTTACTTGGGGCAGATGAGAATGGGACCAGGACAGATTAGGTGGAGGGAGAGAATATGGGGACAGATGACTGGAATCTAAGGGCATTTAGGAGGGCAATATGGAAAGCAAGTACAGTAGAAGCTCTCAAGATTCTACAAGGGCGGCCCTACCAAACACTCCTAGTAATAGAGGATATGAGGATATGGAGCCTGAACTATCATCCTTTATTACCAGGCAAGGCTTCCAGTGATAGGACTGGGACACCAACCCAACCACAAAACTTTTGACCTACAATCTACCCAGCTTGCAAGATGTGCTGGGGCACAGAACTTGTGAGACAACCAATAACTGGTCTAACTTGAAGCCCATGTTGAGAGAGAGGGGGGGGGAGTCCCCATGCCTTACACTGCCTGGATGACCAGGAATTGGAGGCCAGATAGCCCAGAGATCTAGGATAGAAAAAAAATCAATAAAATGAGTTCTGGAGTTCTAATAATATTCTGCTATACTAATAGATTGGCACCTAGCCCAAAAATCATCAGAGAGGCTTCTGATGACAGTTGATGGGAGCAGATACAGAGACCCACAGGGAGAGCCCATATTGAATATCACCATTGGGCCCCTCTCCTTGGAGCTCAGGGAATCTCATGGAAGATAGGAAGGAAGAATTTTAGGAACCTGAGGGGTTGAGGACACCAGGAGAACATGACCAACAGATATCAACTAAGCAGGGCCCACAGAGACTCAAAGAGACTGAAGCAGCAGCCATGGAGCCCATGTGGGTCCGTGCGAGGTCTTCTGGATATTTGTTATGGCTATGTAGCTTGGGGCTTTGTGGGACTCCTAACAGTGGGAGTAATGGTTCTCTGACTCTTTCTTCTGCTCTTTGGACACTTTTCCTAAGACTGGGTTTCCTTGCTCAGCCTTGATATAAGGGTTCATGCTTACTCTTGTTGTATCTTGTTATGCTGTGTTCGGTTGATATCACTGAGAAGCCTACTTTTTTTCTGAATGGAAGAGAGGAGGAGTGGATTTAGGGGAGAAAGGAAGAAGGGAGGGAGTAGATGATAGGAAAACTATAGTCAGAATGTATTCAAAACAAACATAACAAGCAAAGACACTGGGCTGGGCAGGAAATAACGAGACAATATAGAACTACAATACTTTCCTAGGGGAGAAACCAGCATGGGAGGAGATGGAGAAACTTAGGTACCTTTGACTCCACTGTCTTAATTCTGTAATCTACCATGATGCCTTCAACTAAAATTGATTAAAATGGAATGTACTGAGAAGGTCGGCTTATTGGGAATGGAGAGATGGCTCAGTAGTAAAGAGTACTTGCTCCTTTTCTGGAATACCTAGGTTTGATTTCCAGCACCTATGTGGTAGCTTTTAAACATTTGTACCTCCAGTTCTAGGGCATCTGACATATTTTTCTGCCCTCCACAGGCATTGAGCACACATAGGGTACATAGACATACATGTAGACAAGTACTCATATAGACAAAATAAAAAAGTAAATCTTTAAAGAAAAAAAGAAAGAAAGAAAATCAGTATACCATTCACACTGTCAGGAGACCAACAGCCTTAGCTAGAAAGTAAATGTACTGATGAACAGAAACAGAGAACATTCCATTTTATCAGAAGTTCCCTTTTAAAAGCACTGATGTAGAATTCGGAGTAAGAGGAAACTAAACAGAAGTAAAAATGAAAACTAGACAGATATCAGGAAGGACTGCAACACTTATAGAGTTCATCTGAGCCTATGAGACAAGCTTTGTGTGCTGTCAATGGTAAAGCCAGAAAAGTGAAGCTGTCTGGGCTTTTTAGAGCCCAGAAGACCATGAATGAGTCCCAGATACTAGACACTGAACTTCTATGCTGTTGGATGTTGTTTGCTTTGCTCTGATAATATCTGTGCCTTTATTACCTCTTAGAATAAGAAAAAACTCACCTTTTTATTTTTGATTTTACATGAATACACAGTCAAAAGACTTGGAAATTTTAAAGAAAATTTTGTATTTTTAAAATGTTGAATTTTTAAAAAATTTGTTTACTTTTATTGAATGTCTATGATTTATATGTCATACACCAAAATCACTCTCCTCCCCCCAGTAAAATAAAACAAATAGACAAACCAAAAATCTTGTCACAGAAGCTGTAGTGTATCACTCAGTATAGCCTTTTGTCCACATATGTTTACTTTCAAATGCTACGAGTCATGGGTCTGGTTGGAGGCCTACACTATCGTTACTGGATCCTCACTGGGACTGCTGTTGGATATCCTGTTGTTGCTGTGTGTCAAGGAGATTGTTAATCTTTGAATCTGCAGGTCTGGGTCCTTCTTGTGTTCCAGCAGGTCATACATGGGGTAGATGTTGGGGTAAGGTCCACTCAGAGCCCTGGATCAGCACCTATTCCCTTGTCCTCAGGGCAGGGCCCACTCTTTCACTCCTGTGTCCTCATGTCAGGACCAACTCTTCCACTCCCATGTCCTCAGGACAGGGCCAACTCTCCTCCCCAAAACATTGGAATTTTAAAAAGCCTTTGGGACTTTTAAAGTTATGCCATGTTTTGTACTGCAATGGTAACATTAGTACAAGATCTTGGGGATAAGGAAAGGTTATGGTTGAATGGTGAATAGTTTGTACATTAAATTGACAAGATTCCAGTTACACAGGTTAGTTTTTGTCAACTTGACACAAGTTCAGACAACTGGGAAAAGGGAGTCACAGTTGAGGAACTGTCTCTCTCAGATTAGATGACGGGCATATATATGTGGCATTTTCTTGATTAATAATTAATGTGGGAGGGCATCTCCACTATGAGCCATGCCACACCTGGGTAAGTAGTCCTAGGTTCTATAAGAAAACAATGAGCGCAAGCCGGTATGCAGCACCCCTCCACCCCTCCACCCCTCCACCTCTCCACCCCTCCACCCCTCCACCCCTCCACCCCTCCACGATCTTTATTTCATCTCCTGCCTCTAGGTTCCTGTGTGAGTTCCTGCCTTGGCTTTCCTCAGTGAAGGAGTTTGTCATAGAAATGTAAGCCAAGTAAGTGTTTTCTTCCCCTAAGCTGGTTGTAGTTGGGTTCCTAAGTAGGGCAAGAGTCAAGGGGCAGACTTGGTGGGATGTCCTTCACTCCAAAGAGAATCTGGGGCACAGTGGAGCCAGGATGGAGGTGAGTGGACAAAAACCATAAGCCCCATCATATGATCCCCTTCTGTCACAGGCCTAGGGGAAGAGAATAGGGTGGAAGAGGGAGGGAGGGGGACAAGAAGATACAAGTGAGGGGATGACAATCGGGATGTAATCTGAAAAAATTGTTTAAATGAAAAAACAAAAAAAAAGATAAGCCCCAGTCCAGGGAGCGAAATATTACAGACTGAAATTATTCTACTTTCCTGTGTTCCCCACTATCTCTGCCCCAAAACTTAGTTACCAATCCACGGTCTTAATTACCACTGCCTTTAAAAAGAGCATTTTTACAATGCTCAGCAACAAATCGTCTATGTGCCTTCTCTTCCACATCATTTACAATTCTAAGATCTCTTTTAGTTGCTGATGGTGTTAAGGTGATAGACCGAACAGTGAAATGAACAAAAATGTCAAAACATTTTTTAAAGTGAAGATTCCAGGCTTTTTCATGTTCATCAGTGACTCAAAGTCTATCTTTGAAATTTGTAATGTATTTTAAATAAAACCAAGTGTTTTCTGTTCAACATGTGACAAAAGAAAAGATAAACAATTCTTAATTGCTATTCTCAATTATTCTTTCTCAATGGCCTAAATACAAGCTGTTTACACCACAGCCATGGATTTCAAAGTACTTGCCCTTAGTCTGGGAACTTAGCCTCGGCATAGTGTGCTGAGTAATTTTTTTTCCCAAGGACTCAGTGATGGCTATGTTTTACCAAGTACATAACTTTTACATTTCTTTCAATGTGGATGCATTGGCCTAAATGAAGATAAAGGTTCTTATTTTCATTTTAGTGAGCCATGTGCTGTGATTGACAACAGGGAGCAGGTGAAAAACTATGAAAACCACTTTCCCTGTGAAGTTTAGAATGCACCATTGGCTTTTGTAGTGTTTACTCTACAGTTTTACTGTTTGCTCTGAGTCTCAGGCTATTCTTCCAGGAAGAGCCTTCCTCTGAAATCAACCCCTGCTACTGATACCTAATTTTACTACTTACCTGTATCACTGTAAATCAATTGCATTTTAATTAAAGAAAAAAAAAAAAAAAAACAACCCTTTAAGGCCATCTGCTTTGTGAAAACTTCCGGACAGGTCTGAGATTTGATGTTTATACCTACCTGGAATGTCCATCAACTGTGCCGGTAGTAAGAGAGAAAAAGTGGGTGTGAATGATTTTTAAAATTGGAAAATGTGACAGCTGTGTCATTTGAATCTTTGGACTGGGAGAGATATGTTGCAACCATGCTTTTTGCTGTCCAGGAAGACAGTCTAAACAAAGCCATCATCCACCAAGAATGAGACCTCTGTAGTTTAGAATATAACAAAATCTGTGTGGTGTACTGAGGTGATAGCTTTGATGATACAGAGTCTAATGTTTTCTCGGTCTTCAGTTTCTGTCCTCTCACCTCCCATTGGTGCTGTCTGTTTACTTATATACATATTTTGTTAACTCCACAAGAGTGAATTCTTATACACTGGATTCCACAGAGCACTTTCTGAGGCCCTATCCTGGCCCTTATCTGTGCCCCTCCCATTGTGATGATCTGAAGGCACCTGGAGTTTGTCAGGTGTCTCTAGAGTTTCACAGGGTCCCCACCACCTGCAGGCATGTCCTGTGTACTCTCTTTATCTTGTGTATGGGATGCATTTTTTGTCTGGCTTCTACAAATGGAACCAGGCAAATGTGAGTTGTCACTTCTGAGAGTAGACAACAAAAAATGGAAACCTCCACCTTACCTGCATTCCCTCACTCTCTTGCTTGCTGTCTCAGAGAGAAACTAACATTGTGAATTGCTCAGTGGAGGAGGACACTGTCAAAAAGCTGAGTCTAGTGGGCTGTTAAGAACTGAATTAGGCCCCAATCATTTGAACAGACTATAAACATATTCCTGACCTTCAAATGTATGAGGTAATAAATATTTGTTCTTTCATGCTGTTAAATATCCAGTGATTTATTACACAGACAACGAAAAGACAAAGCTAAGCACACTACCAGGATAGACTTGGTGACGGACTATAGGCTCTTGAAGACAGGATTCTACTCTCATGAAATAAAAATTATGTCATGTAAAAGTGTCTTACTTCATCTAGCCCACCAGAGAAAGCCAACTCAGCCACTGTCCATCTCAGCTCTTCCTCCTTTCACCTGTCTCTGTTGTTCAAAAAAGAGTCAGAGTTATGTAACTCTGTATCAAGAAAAGGCAAACTGGGACAAATCTGTGAGGCTAGAAGCCAAAGAGGAAAACTCAGCAAAAAAAAAAAAAAAAAAAAAAAAAAAAAAAAAAAAAAAGTGAGAGAAACCTGAGGAAGGAGGAGCCAAAGGATGAAGTTGAAAGAGGCTCATTTGTGTTCTGACATGTTTGGGACTAGAAATGTGTCCTAGAAAATAACAGCAAAGGAAATATAACACAGTAATACTAAAAGCCACATTTTTTTTTTTAAATTTTTCTCATCTATTACATTCTGTCTACAGTTTCCCCTCCCTCTTTGCCTCTGAGTCCTAACTCCCTGCTCCACTCTCCTCCGGCTTCACTTCTTCTCTATTTCTCTTCAGAAAAGAACAGGCCTCCCAGGGATGTCAACCAAACATGGCATAATATTACAGTAAGACAAGGCACATACTCTCATATTAAGGCTAGACAAGGCAACCAGTAGGAGGAAAGTGTCACGAAAGCAGGGAAACAAGTCAGAGACAGCCTGTTCCCACTGTTAGGAATCCCACAAGAACACCAACCGTAGCAGTACAACCAAACTACACAGCTGTAACATATACGCAGAGGACCTAGGTTAAACTCAGACTTGCTTCCTAATTGTCACTTCAGTCTCTGTGAGCCCCTATAAACCCTGGTTAGTTGATTCTGTGGGCCATAATCTTTCCTCCCCCTCTTCTGCATCTGTGGGTCTCTGCCTATGCTTCTGCCAGTTGCTGGATTAAACTTCTCTGGTGACAATTATGCTAGGCCCTTATCTACAGAATAGCATTAGGAATAATTTCGTTGATGTGTTTTGTTGTTGTTGTTGTTTTGTTTCTCCAGTTGTGTTTGGTTCTATCCTAAGTCTCTGAGCTATCCAGCCTGTGGTTTCTACCCCTGCAGGCAGTGTTAGGCAGACTATGCCTCCGTGATTGCACACGCATCTACAACAATGACTGTCCTTGTTCAGTAGCATTCTTCACACGTCTCACAAGCGTTGTTTCACAGTCATAGAGTTTGCATTGAAGTATAGGAGAGTGAAAACAAGTCATTTGAATTTCAGTTTCTAAACAAATCATAGAGACTGTTTTTTCCTACCTCTTACTAAAGATCAACATACATGATAGAAAATAGCATTTAATGAGTGAATGAGAATCTACACGTGAGTAATTTAACAGTGTCATTCATTTATTTCATAAGAATCTATGCTGTATGAGGTAGCTTCCCAGAGATGCCATAACACAGCACCATACAGTAGATGGTTCAAACAAAAGAAAGATATTCCCATGGTTCTCGACGTGGGTGCACTAGTGAGTCTGCTGGAAGGGTTGGTTTCTTCTCTCTTTGGCCTTTAGATTGCCACATTCCTCCTATTATTTCTCATTGTCTTCATTCTGTTTGTGTCTACACTCTAATTTTCTCTTAGGAATTTATCAGTCATATTGGATTAAAGACCATCTTAATGACGATATTTTAATCACCTTTCCTAAGATGTTATCTGAAAAGACTATCAAATTCATCGGTACTGGGGGCCTGCTGAATAAGAATTTTGGGGCACATACACAGACCACAGTGTTATATATAATGCAATAATTTGCCTCAGGCAGTTGAACTTGGACCATGGACCTAGACAAGTGAGTACTGCATGACTTGGAGCAAGAAAGTTCAGCTCTTTGGTCCTTTGATTTCTTCACTTGTAAAATGGTGTAAAGTTAGAGATATTAGAAAGAGTAAATGAATTTATTCACTGAAAGTTGTCAGCAAAGTCAATGGCACCATAAGAATTCACAAGTGCAAACTCTCTGTTAATCCTATTTTACCAACAGGAAACTTAGATGCTTATGTCTCCTGTTTGTGACCCTAAGTGTGCCACAGTTGTGCTATGTTGGTAGCGTACTTTGCATGAGGTGACTCAATTGTTTCTTTGCACCCATGTTCTTTTTGAAGTTTAAAAGTGAGTCAAAAAAACTTGTGAAAAGTGCATATCTTCTAATCAACATGCAGAGAACATATCTGGGGCATTCCTGCTTTTGAGTGTTCCTACTCTTTGTTATCCTAAGCAGAGAGCCCACTATGTAGAGCCCCAGTTCACTGTGGAGCACACAGACCAACCAAACCAATTCTCCCAGGGTTTTAGGGTCTCGGGCAAGTTTGGACACCTCATGTTGCTAATTGTCTTTATGCTAGGTATCTCACAAGAGGTGTTCCTTTTTTGTTGTATGGCTCATTAAATCCAGCACAAATAATGGTGCCCAAAGGCTTCATACTTTACACAGTGTCAAGAGAATTTGATCACTTTACAGTCCATAAGTTTTGAAGGTTTTAAATTGAGGTTGGTCCTGCTGGGGGGAAAAATCCCTCCAAAGGAGTCTGATAGCACACTTTGGCTACAGGATATGTGTGAACGCAAAGAACACACTTGTTTTCCACCTTAAAGAGCATCTGGCTGGGGATTTCTGCTGCAATCTCTCCAATATATCACTAAAATACCCATGAAGAAACAGCACAAGATAAAAGTTCACACCTCCCGGAAATGAGGACTGATAGAAAACTTAAATTACTTAAGTCTGGAAATTCTATTGACTACCCATCTCCAGGTGCTAGAGTAAGAGAAATATACTTGTAACTTCATGTTCCATGTTTTATGAAACCCAGAATAAATAGGGTAGGAAGTATTTCACCTCTTCTCACAGTCTGCTTTCTATCAAAGTAAAAATTAAAATAACAATCCTATATTTTTAGAAGTACTGTTTCTGCCTCTACACACACACACACACACACACACACACACACACACACACACAGACACACACAGACACCTCTTTATATCCATCTGTCTCAATCCACTTTCTAGTGTTGTGATAAAACACTGATAAAAATAGCATTTTGGGGGAGGAAAGGGTTTATTTGACTTATATAACCTAGGTCACAGTCCATTAAGGGAAGCCAAGGCAAGAATTCAAAGTAGAAACCTGGAGGCAAGAACTGAATCAGAGATCATGGGGAGAAGCTGCTTGCTGGCTTGCTTTCCATGAGTTGCTCAGTCTGCTTTCTTATACAACCCAGAATTATCTGCCCAGGAACACACCCTTTGCAGTGGGCTATGCCCTCCCACATAATTATTAATCAGAAAAATGACCCACAGGCATGGTCCCATTTTCTCAAAAAGGTTCTTTCTTTTTCCAGAGGTCCCTGGCTTGTATCAAATTGTCAAAAGCTAACCAGGAGAGTTGACCCCTTGTTAAATTGACACATTAATAAGTCACTATTAAATCATAACTTTTTATATTTCTAAGATCTTATATTAATATTAATATGATGACATAAACTGTAACTTTAAAAGTCCTACAAGTGTCTTTAAAATATCCATCTCTCAACTGTGGGCTCCTGTAAAATCAAAAGTAAGTTAAATACATTTGTACTCTAAGAGGGAGGAGCCAGGGCATAGTCACAATCAAACCAAATCAAAATCATCAAAATCACCCAGGACCCTCTACCCACAGGTGGCACCACCCACATTGGGCTAGGCCCTCCATCAATCACTAATCAAGAAAATACCCTCCAGGTCAATCTTATGGAGGCATTTTCTCAGTTAAGGACCTCTCTTCCCAGATGAGCCTCGCTTGTTTACAAAAACTAACAGGACAAAGTCCAAGCTTCATTGCATCTTAGTTAATAGGAGAAAGAGACCAAGACTAAGATTTATGGGAGGGAACAAACTCCTAATAATACTACAGTAATTCCTTGAGTGCAACTATGGCTGGATGTTCTAGTTATGAGCATCAGCACACTTTCATTATTGTTTCTTTCTGTCTCTGCATAGTCACTGTGTCAAAGGAAAAGGCAATGCATCTGTACTGATATTTTAGTTTTGACATTTGAGATTCACAGGTGCATTCTACTCCATATTAAAAAGTTAGTGCCGATATTTTTCAAATTATTCTTAAAAGTACAAATGGATGACGACTTTCTCATCATTATAGTTTTGACCATCAAAATTAAGAAAATTTGTTGCAAGCAAATGAAGATACAAACTAATGTTTCTTTTGTACATACATCTGGGAATCACTATGAAAACCCTAGCATTTAAAGTCCATAAAACGTTGAAAGACAAGTATCATGGTCAGGCGTTTTAGTCCAGAACTGCAAGGACAGTGCAATATCAGAATGCATCCAATGTACTGTACCATAGTCACAGGGTAAAGGGGCCCCCTACTAGATCACTGTGGTGATCTCCTGTAGGCTTTACAATGAGCAGGGTGATAATGTAAGCATGAAACTCGGCTCAGTTTATTCTAACAGGTGCTAGAGTCTGGCCCAGTTCATTTCATTTTAGCCATATTTAAGTACAGCACAATTTTGGCAACAAGTATTCAGATAACAAGGAACTCAGTCCCAAGTGCACAACAATTTAAGACATGTTTACACTGAGATTCTGTACAAAGTACATCTGGCTTTTTTCACATGAATGGGTAGCATTGACTCAGAGATAGTGGCAAGATTTAGGGTCTGGGGGATCCACTGAGGTAAACAAAACTGTAGGCTTAGATTTTTCAATACCTACATTATTTAGGGTTCCTAAATACTTCAACCTCACTTCTAACCCACCAACCAAAGGAAGGAGAGAAAGAATGTTAATAGGAGAAAGGGGTCATGAACCTGTTTAGACAGAGTTCCTTGGGCCAGTTTCACTCTGTGTTGTCAGGATACCAGCAGTCCAGTCCAGTAGCCAATACCAAACAGCACAGGAATCTGTAGAGGTGGCAAGATCCAGCAGAAAACACAAGGCTCCACCGAATCAGCATGACTCTGTGGAAGTGGCCAGAATCAGCTGGAGTACCACAAGAAGTTCTCTGCAAAGAAAAGACCAGAGATGGCCAGCAAAGACCAGTGAAAACCAGTGAAGTGTTGCACAGCATAGCGATGCCAAAAGCTTTGTCTCATTGTCCATGGTTTTTTTGTACTCCTTCCCACCATCACGTCCCCTCTCATGTGTCTGTTCCCAGCAAAACATCACATCTCCTCTCTTCCAGAAAAAAACGTGGCTTGACCTCTCACAAGACAGCTTTCAGCAAAACACCAGGTGATACAGCTGAGTCTTTAAAGAAACCAGAACCTTCCACTTCACATAACACCTGTGGGTGTCAGGATTGTCCTGGCCCTAAGATAACAAAGAAGTCACTTAGGCTGCTGTGAAGCACAAGTAACATCATTCGTAGGAATGGGCTTTATGGCCTAACAGTAATCCTCAAGGTTTTAAAGGGAAAGAGCCTGAGATAAGTAAATTCTGGGAGATTCAGGCAGAGCCTGTATCCTCAGACAGCAAAGGATCACTAGGTTGTGCAACTACATCATACCCTGTTTCTACTTTATATTATACCAAGAATGTAGTTCAAAGTAGGCCTAATACCTAAATATGAGAACATCTTCTGTAAACCACATTGAAGGAAACAAGGGCAGAACTCTCTGTTTCTTTGGTATAGCTTATGGTTACCCAAATGTGACACCCATTTTAAAAATAAACATAGTGAGCATTATCAAAGTAAAATATTTTTGTGCTTCAAATGACACTTTCAAAAAAATTGAAAGATAACCCATATCATGCAGGAAAATATTTTGAGTGTTATGTCTGATAAAGATTTAGCACATAGATAGTAGAAAATATTTTTAAAAGTCAATAGTAGAAATAGAATTATGAACATAAAATGTAAATAGGCAATTTTTTATTTATTCACTTATTTATTTATTGGTGTGTGTGTGTGTGTGTATGTGTGTGTGCATGAGTGTGTGTGTGTGTGTGATCACAGTGTGCATATGGTGGTCATATGACAACTTGCAGGAGTTATTTCTTGCTTTCTACAACGTGGGTGCTGGGGACTCAAACTCAGGCTATCAGATTTGGTAGAAATCACCTTTTTACCCACTGAATCTTCTCACTAGCCCTTAAATAGACATTATATAAAAATATATACCAATGATCAATGGTCACATGACAAGATGCTGCAGGGAAACTCAAAGCAAGGTCATTCAGAATTACTACATCATACTCACTAGACCGCAATTATTTTAAAAATTAAAAAAGAAAAAAAAAAACCACATCTCTCCTTGACACATACATTTTCAAGTGTTAAGTGAGGTTGAGGAGAAATTACATTGCCTGTGTTAATGTGAATTGATGCATTCATGTGGCAAATATTTTGACCTTTCCTCAAAAAGTTAAACAGTTTGTTTCCAAGAGGGCAGAAAGCATGATCCTCAAAAAGAATGTTCATAGTATCATTATTCACAGTAGTCAAGAGGTAAACAGTTCAGTGACAATCACTTGATAACTGCAAAGAATAAAGATCGATACATGCCACAGGGCAAATGAATTGTGGGAGCATTGTGTGATGTTGAAGAAGGCAAGCACATGAGGTCAGGCACTGTGTGATTCCATTTCTATGACATGTCTACAGAAGGTAGAACTATAGAAACAGAGGGTTGATTAGCAGTTGTTAGTGGGTGGGGTAAGAGGCAATGCTTAACACTTCTGTGCTTATCCTTTGCAGCAATTAGAATTGTCTGGAAGTATGTAGTAGTGATAGTTGCACTACATTGTGAATAAAGATAAATGACCATTTTTTGTGTATTGTTTGAATTTTATATAGTTTTCTAGTGCCATTGAAAATGGTTACTGTTGTGGGTTATATGGCAGTTTGAATAAGAATGCCCACCATAAATGCATATGTTTAAATACTTGGTCCCCACCCTACAAGAAGACTATCAAGGTTGGTGGATCTGGACCCAAGGGGCATCTGCTCAAACTACTGTACCAACCAAAGACAATTCATGTAGTAAACCTAGAACCCCTTATTCAGATCTAGCCAATGGAGAGCACATTCTCCACAGTTGTGTGGAGAGCAGAGACTGACTCTGACATGAACTTTGGTGCCCCATATTTGACCACTTCCCCTTGGTGAAGAGGCCTAGTGGCACTCAGAGGAAAGATAAGCAGGCTACCTTTCTGTCACAGGCCTAGGGGAGGGGAATAGGGTGAAAGAGGGAGGGGGAGAATGGGAAGATATGAGTGAGGGAATAACAATTGAGATGTAATCTAAATAAATTATTTAAATAAAAATAAAATAAATATAAATAAATAAATACTTGGTCCTCATTTGGTGGGATTATTTGGGAAGGATTAAGAAACATGGCTCTGCTGGAGGAGGTGGAGGACATGTGTCACTGGGGGCAGGCTTTGAGGTTCACTATGCCTGTTTCCTGCCTGTTGTTTGAGATATGAGCTCTCAGTGAGTCCTTTCACCATGCCTTTGCTGTGCCATCATGGACTCTAATCCACTGAAACCATCAGCACATTTGAATGTTCTCCTTTATGAGTTGCCTTGGTTATAGCGCTTTTACCACCCCAATAGAAAATTACCTAATGCAGGCTACATATTATATGAATTTCACATCAATGAAAAAGAAAACAGAACATTGATTAATATCCAGAATAAAGAAAAATGTCATTCCCATCAAAACAGTGGTAAAACTATAGTAATAATCCTCAAAAGAAATGAGTGGAAGCTACCATATTCATGCTCAGTGTTTTTCACAGGAGGATCTGTCCAACAAAAGCACTGCCAGCAGCTGGACTTTTTCTCTTCAACTGTCATCTAATAAACCTGAGTGGTGCTCATCGCAGGCAGGTTTTGTATGACACCTCCTGGAGTTCTTCCCATTCTAAGGCAAAAGCTGAAGGAAAGAGGAATATCCATAGAGCATAGTTCCAAAGATACTCACTTTCTGGACTATATGAAATTTCAGACAAGTGTAGCATTGAGAATAAGTTCAGGAAGATGAACCTGGAGTATTCCTCAGTGGTTAAAGCAGCACTGGTGGGAAATGGTGGCTGTACACGACACACCCTCGCAAGGAGAAAGGATGCTGTTTTCCCAGCAGTGATCTCTCTTAGTCCTTGGCCCAGCTGATCACTCCCAGTCACAACAAATTAAGATGCTTTAGAGGCAAACAGTGCCTACAAGTAATCTCTGAATACATACAATCTTCCTTCTACTAAATCCCCTGAAATGTCATGTTTTTCATAAAATAATTGTATGTTCTTGTTGAGAATGATAGTGAGGTAGGAAACCCTGCTGCTTCCCTGGTTTGTGAAGGAATTCTTTCTGAGGTAGTTTCACTCAGGTAAGGCTTTGGAAACTTGCTTGGTTCTGTTGGATGTTTATTGTAATGTCTGGTAAAATTTAAGTGTCCAGACATTCTCCCTTGAGTTGTCAAGGCAACAAGACAACAAGATGAAGAACAACAACAACAAAAACAAAAACAACAACAACCTGAATTAGGACAGAAAATCTCTTTCTCATTTTAGAAAACAGCAAATAGGGGGAAACTATGATTGTTTGAGTTAGAAAGTCTTCATACTAGCCAATGAAATATGGGAGATCTTTATGTCACTCATATATACAAAAGTAAATTCTGTTAGACAGTTCCTAAAGACAATTAGTTGATAATTTTTCTTGTCAGTAAATCTTTAATATAATATATAGTGAAAAAAAAAACTATGAGAGAACATTAAATGACCAAAGAGATGAAGGCCATGATCCTCTGATTCTGATTCTTATGAGTAATATGTAAATTAACAAGGAATTGCAGAGTAGAATAGGCTATAAAGCATGCCAGGAAATGTATGTAATTTGTCCAACATACAGCCAAGAGTAGCAGGTAGAACTTAAATCTGGTGCTTTGAAGTTAGTTTAGAATGCTATAGAAATGGGCTCCTTTACAGGAAAATGTCACTTCCTATGTTTCAGTGATTGAAGTCTGAACTATCCATGCTGCAACATGGCATAGATCAGAGCAATACTATCTCATGTCCATAGCCCCTAAACATACCAAATGTTGCATAAATATTACGCTAGAGATAATTTTTTGTTTTCATGTAACAATAATTTCTACATCATTATGAGCAGCATGCCAACCCTTCATCCTTTTAAAAATTATGGGTATATATACACATTTAGGGAGGAATATTAAAGTCAGTATAATGTTTTACATTTTAACTCAAAATGCAAATGAGCACCTTTCAGTTCAGCCCATACCTATGACAAAGGGCAACTATGCATGTCAGCCGTTTGGTGTAGCAAGGCAAATTTAGTCAAATATTTGTACAAGGTGAAAGAGCTTGTAATGTCACAGACTAGAATTGCTCATTTTGCACGCATTGTCCACATGTAAGCATTGTCTTTCAGACTGTTGTTACAACCTCAGCAAATTGTAGTAAAGAGTCCCTAGATGGGTCTCTTATGCAGACTCATGGGATTTCATCTAAAACTGATGCAGAGCTAGTGTAAGGCTGTCTTTGAAGAATAAATCTTTGATGCTATCCTGAGCAGTAAGTTCATGTAACCCTAGTTTAAAATGTCTATATTTCAAATAGAGCTATGGAAGAAAGCTTTAACTATTGGCTGAAACTCAATAAACCCCTCCAATTTTATTTGTTGTTCTTTGTGTCTTTCTTCCTACTGGTACATATACACTTAATTGTCATGACCTCTCCCCCACAGATAATGGTGCCACACACCTTTAATCCAAGCACTCTGGAGGCAGAGGCGGGTGGATCTCTGAATTCAAGGCCAGCCTGGTCTGCAGAGTGAGTTCCCAGGACAGCCAAGGCTATGCAGAGAAACCCTGACTTGATAAATAAATAAATAAATAAATAAATAAATAAATAAATAAATAAATAAATAACCAAACCAAACAAAAAAACTTCTCAATTTTAGTACATTTAATTTATGTAGATTGTGTTTTAGTAAATGAAATCATACAGTAAACTAGGTGCTTTGGGCAATAGTTCAGGAAAGCAAACTGAAAATAACAGAGTGACATTGGATTCATTCACAGCAAAGGCATAACGAGTGAGAGAAAGATATCTTCTGGTTGTTAGGAAAAGGAAGCCATTTTCCACATCGTGGGATAAGTACATATTCCCTGCTATGAGAACACTAAAAGAGTTAACCATGATGACTTCAGTCCTGCGAAACTTAGGTTAGCTTTGGAAATAATACTAAAAATGTGTTTAAGATGTGAGTGTTTCAAATCACATCATAAAAAGCTGGAAAAAAAAAAAAGTCTGAAGGAAAGTTACCACAATCAGGTCGAAAAGAAAACACAGCCAATCATTTTGTGATCTGAATTTTTCTTTGTAAATCTTAACTCTATTTGGTGCTATGAATAAAATATATTTCTCATAATACGTGTGTTATTATCTACATTTTTCTAGGTACATATTTATGATAAAGTACTAGCATTTGATTTTCCAGTGGCACTTGGTTTTTTGAGCACATTCATTCAGAAAATTCACTATGTAAAAAGTTTCCAAGGTGTCACTTGTGTGCAAAATAGTCAAGCATTAAAAAGCTATAAATTTACAATCTTAATTCTTTTTATCTTACTGAAATTGTTCCAGTATCATGAGCCTATTTCTAAATTACATTTTCTAATTATGAAAACAAAGCAGATACTCAAGAATATTTTCAGTACAAAATAGCACAAGCTAAGAACAGTCTCAGGGTAATGAATAAGGAATAAATTCTACTTGGCGCTCCTAGGAAGCATAAGAAAAATCACTTTGAGGTGGACTTTTGATACATACCTATAACACCAACTATTCAAGAGGCTAAAGCAGAAAGATGACAAACGCAAGGCCAGCCTGGGCTACACAGAGCTGATGAACAGCCTGAACAACGCAGCAAGTCTGTCTCAAAATAATAATAAAAAGAGCTAGGGATTTTTGAGCAATCGCCTTGTTTGTGTAAGCCCCTGGGTTCAGTCCTGAGTTGTGAAGTACGTACATAATTTGGTAAATAAATAAATGATAATTATTTATTTATTTTTATTTTTTTTTACTTTATATATATATTTTATTAATTTATTCATATTACATCTCAATTGTTACTCCATCCCTTGTATCCTCCCATTCCTCCCTCCCTGCTATTTTCCCCTTACTCCCCTCCCCTATGATTGTGACTGAGGGGGACCTGCTCCCCCTGTATATGCAAGGTGACTTAAAGATAAACCTTCTTTATTAGAAGGTGTGGAGGAACAGAATGAAGATGTAAGAAGAAAGTTATGGAAAACCACATTGCAGTAAGTACCTATAGGAGAAGCATAGTGCTTGCATTACTGAGGACTCTGACATTTGTGGTCAATTTCCAGCTCTTATTATCTTACTTGACATTCTGGAAAGCTTTTTGTGAGGAGGCTGGATGCCGTGTCCAGCATAGGTAGTGTTAGCTAAAGAGCTGAGGGATTGGTGTGCAGATATGCACATCTATCTTACCTCTGAGTACTCTATTCCACCTCTCACCATTTTTTTCCCATAGTTCAAATCCATAAGTCTGTCAGAGAAGAGACAACCCTTTATCGATGGCCTTTTCTTTCCTCTCTTGCTTTTCCATTTTCTTCAGTGTTACTAGTATCCCAGACCAACTTGAATCTTGTCCTAAGGCTGTTTCTGAAGTAAACAAACCTGTGGTACTGTAATTGTGGAAGAATACATTTAGAAAATCCACTCAAAAAGGCAAGGAAACACGGTGCACATGGTGTGGGTGTCACAGGTAATAATATGGCAAGGGCAGGGAATATCTACTGCACTCACATTCTATCTACTTTATTAGGTGAAGGGGCGTGCAAAGTCAGAGGAAAAGAGCATAGTTATTTTTCTTTGGATCTGAATTATAGAGCATCATTTCTCTCCACTCCATCAGTTAGTGCTTGGAATTTGTTACTTCATGCCGGTTGAGAGGCTGAGGATGGGAGTGGAAGTGAAAACACATCGTCCCTGTTTTCAACAAGGACCTAATTTGTAGAACAGTATTTCATTATTTAAAGGTGCTGTGCATGTACTGGTAGGTATGCAATAAGTATTTTAATTTCTCTTTCTAAAATGATTTATTATGATTCTAAGTTCCATCATAATGTTCTCTTTCACTTTAGACTATCTACCAACTACATAAAATATGAACTGACAGATAAACACTTCCTGCTATGGTTGCATTTCTTAAGTACTTCAGCTGGCATCTTCCCTCTTTCTAAGGTTCGTTCAGCCTTAACTGTACTTTCTCCAAAGGTTGTAATGCATCATAATGCATGGTAAATACTAAATTAACATCCATTACTGACATTTTTATGCATCAAGAGCACTATCGAATAACCTATAGTTATTTTCCTTAGTCATCAAGGACAGTAGTTTGCATCTTAACACCTAGCCTAAGAATAGAGATTGATTTCTCCACTAACTATTTTCTTTATCTTCAGCTTTAAACAATTTTGAAATTCCTATCATATTTTCAACTCTTGGGAGGAAATGAAAACAGTGAAAAGTAGCCTTTGGGATAATTTTAACATCTTACAAGACTGCAACAAAATGCAAGCTTCCTCCTCGGTGTGGGAGAAGCTGCAGGTGTGAGCACAGCTAAAGGAACATCGTGGTAGGAGACTACATTTCCCCAGAAATGTTCACACTTGGGAGTATGAAAGGCTTGCCTGGTTTTAAAAATGAGCATATGCAAGCGAAGTGTACAGTGAGGATGGCTCTGAGAGAAGGCCAGGGCCGTTAGGGGAACACAAGGCAGGAAGTTGCATTTATTTCAGAAGTATCCACCGCTCCTTCTATTCTAGACTGTTCTCTTTGGTTTTGTGGTTTTGTTTTCAGAGGCAATGCTTTGCTGTAGGCTAGGCTGGCCACCAACCTCCAGTTGTCATACCTCAGGCTCCACATTCCGAGGGTCACAGGTATATACCACCGCACCCACTCTAGACTGTGGAAAGTGGAATCATTAAGTAGCCCCGATGCATGATGCTGTGGCTCCAGGCTGTTGCTCTGCATCCCAATGCCACAAAGACAGACTCTTGTCAATCACCCAGCATCTTTAAAGAACAGAAGATTCATGCTTTTTCTGTTTCATCTGGTTTTACTCACTTCAGCAAGGGGCTTTAGAATCACAGGTGGATGCTGTAGTCCAGTCCCCTCCATCATTATTTGTAGACATTATTAGAGCCAAACACACAAACAACATTTTCTGCTCTAACCCGTTCTCCTCTTTGAAAACAAGTCGGATGAGCAAAAGATGCAGCTGCTGACACCAAACTGATGTGTTTCATTCAGAGCCCAACTCTGGCACTGCAGCTTCAACTAACCCTGAGTCTACTCTAGGGGCAGAACAGGAATAAATTGCTACATTTACAATAATTTCCTCCCAGAAGGGAAATGATTTTGAATGGAATTGAGTAGAAAATTCACCTTCCGGGACTGCTAGAATATTGACAGCATTAGACATCAACGTCAACCCCAATACAAGGAAAAGCGGCTCCTGAACTTAAAAAGCGAAAGATAATGTATCCAGGTTCAGTAAACAACATCCCAACCTCTTTTCTAAGGCTAGGAAGGTAAAAGGTACCATTTCCCACTGAGTCAATGTTAAATTTCTTGGATATGTTAATGGCACTGTGGTTATGTAAGAAAATGTCGTTCTTGGGATGTGCATGATGAATTATTTAAGGATGAGATGTCATGATGTCTGTATCTTACTTTCAAATAGCTCTGAAAAAGCTAAGCCACTGCCAGTCACTTCTGGAGAGAGGCAGAGAAAAAAGCCTTCAGGGGGAGAAGAGAGGGGGTGGGGGCGGGGAAGGGACAGAGAGCAGCAATTGCTTAGCAGCTGGTGAAACAGGTAAAAATGCTAAGCTAGTATTCAAACACTGCTTTTTCAAGATTCCTGTAGCTTTCTTTTTCTTTTTACCTTTAAACAAAATTCAGTGGAAAGTTGTATTGTCCTAAGGAAAACAGACAGGCCAAACACTACCAGCATAATCAACTCCTTGTCAGAATCATGGGACTACGTTCTTATTGTAACTAAGAATTCGTGTAAGTCACTACTAGTGTCTCCCACCCCTCCCCTGGCTGATTTGCCTTCAAAAAATGTACTTCCATTCTCAGGGTCTTAATGAGTGTACCTCACATAATATACATCTTTTAGAACGTTGAGATAAGGAGGTAGAGACAGCCTTTCCTGTCTTTAAAGCACCGATTCTTCACTGAGGCCTAGAAGATCCCGAAGCACAATGTTTAGAACAAACCATGAAGAGTGTAAAGGTTTGGTCCCTCTGCCTTCTTATTGCACCTGCTGATCTTTCAGACACTTGCTCTACTCTGCATACAGGTGTGCTGATCACTTAAGGCGACCGACTAAACACTGCTTTTAAAAATTATACCATACAGTGCTTCTGCCCAAGCTAAATGGTGTTTACTTCTTTACACGTCTGCTAATACTATCTAATCGAGCCTTGCAGTGCTACTCGGGGTAGAAGTCTTCTGACGTAGTCTCCAGTGACTCACCTGTGATAGCCTCATACTTTCTGGATTCACACACTGAGCACGGGCTAGCCTTGTAGCTCATACTAAGCAGCAGAATATGTCACAGGTGCAAATTCAAGATGAATCTTTACAAGATCAGGAGGATTTTACTTCTTTCCTCTTGGAATATTCAATCTGGGAAATCTTGACTCTCCCAAGGAGGCCTACTCTCCTGTTAGACAGACGAGAGAAACTGTACAAAGCTTGAGGGACCCAGTGTGGGAACTCATGCCAAATTCTGCCATGTCAGAAACCCTGTGCTTAGGCTGTATGGTGTGACCTTTAAGTTACTGACATTTACCTTACCACTAGGTCTTGTGTTCTAGGCTATCCTTGGACTATTTACCTTTGAAAGAAGTAGAGAAGTCTCAACTTGGAACCACCCAGAGGATCTAGGAAGTTCTTACAAGGAACTACTACTCAGAGAACTAGGAAGTTCTATAGAGAGCGATTTAGGCTATTGTATTCTTGCCCGAGGCTAGTGTGAATGAGATTAAAATAAATCCTATTGACCTTGCTCTATATATGTTCCTGCTAGTTGGTAATAAAGTGAATCTTGATCAGAAATTTCCTGACTTGATTTGTTATTTCTCACGTCTCTGTATCCTAATTTCAGTCCCCACTCCCTCTTCCAGGTGAACCCTGATTCGATTTTGCCAATGGGCTGGGACACGACAACCCCGCTCGCACAGCATCCTTCTCAAGCCCACACATGAATCCTTCCCCATTCAACTTCTGACTGCCTGAGGGAGAACAAGTGAGAGCCATACCACCAACCCAGAGAACCAGGGGAAGAAAATTAAGACTCTACGGTTTCTTAAGCTCTTATGATTAAGGGAAGGTTGTTTTATAGTGATAGGTTACATAACCCTTGACCTAAATATGTGTGAAAAGGATAGCATTTGTATACCTCCCTGGGAAAACAGCTGAGTCTTAAAATGGGCTAGAATGTTGCTCAATTTATGCATACTTAATTTTCAGCCATAACTTTATAAAGGCACACACACTTTCCTATCCTTGTGCCTTCAAGTAAAGTTTTTTTTTTTTTTTTTTTAATTTAAATATCAATTCTTCTAACAAATTCTGTTCTACCCCTGTCTGCCATAGTCTGGTAGCACGAAAGGGATCAGTAGGTAATAAATGAAGTCACCATAAGAAGATCAAGAAACATACCCTTAGAAGACTTAATAGAAAGTATTACCTATATCACAGGCAACAGCATGGGGGGGTGGGGGTGCAGGGGTGGGGGGCAATGGGGGGTGGTGGTGGTGGGGGAATTATATCTGAGGAATCCTTTTTTGATTACAGTAAGTTTTCCTGAATACAGTTTTATGTATTTCATGCATACCTTCTTAAAGAATTGAGTCCATAATGACTGGTGTACAGTTCTGAGATGTTAGTGTGAACTGCTGTGTGTGTAATGTCCAGTTTTGCAATCTCTAGCATGCAAATCAGGGTTGTGCAAATCTGAGCATTCTTGGCCATTAGTGCTCGTTTACAGCTTTGTAATATTAGATTACAGAATTCCTGCCACTTTGCAGTTTTAGTCTTCGGGTACATGCTTGTAAAAATTCTTTAATGGGATTGTCTCCACTTACTGCTACTCTACTTTGTTTTCTATTGCTGTGATAAACACCACAACCAAAGCAGCATGGGTAGGAAAAAGTTTATTTTACCTTACAAGTTACAGTCCATTGAAGAGGCAAGTCAAGTCAGCAACTCAAAGCAGGAGCTTGAGGCAGAGACCATGGGGGAACACTGTTTACTGGCATGCTCCCAGGCACACATTCGGCTACATTAAAAAAAAAAAAAAGACTTTTGCTTCTTGAGATTATAATATAGTTGTATCATTTCCTCATCCCTCCCACTCCAAAACTTTCTCTCCTTGCTCTCTAAATTCATTGCCTTTTATGCATAAATTGTTAGCATATACACATGTGTAAAATATATGCAAATCTGTGTATGTATATATCCCTAAACACAACCTGCTCAATCTGTAAAATATTACATGTATGTATGTTTCCAGGGCTGACCATTGGTATTGGATAACCAGACTGCGTGCTCTCCCCTAGGGAACACTAATTCTCTCCTCTCAACGTTCCTCGATTGCCTATAGCTTTGGGGGTGTTTTTGTTTGTTTATTGTTTTTTATTTTGTTTTTTCTTTTAAATGTAGGGTTGAGGCCTCCTGGGCTTTTCCTTGTCTACTTTAACATGTCTATTGTCCTTGTTCAGCTCACATTTAGGCAGGGATCCTGGTGAGACATTATGTTGCTTCTGACATTTGTAGGAGACACAATCTCAAAGTAAGCTCACTGTACCTCTGGCTCTTACAATAGCTTTGCCTTCTCTTCCAAAATAATCCTTGAGCCTTAGATGCATAGTACAGATTTTTGTGTTGGACTAGGCTCCACAACTCTGTATTTTGATTGGCGCTGTTTTTTCTGTAATGGTCTCCATGTGTTACAGAGAGAAGTTTCCATATTAAGGGGTGAGGACTACACTTATCTGTGAGTATAAAGATACATAGTGTGCAAATAACCATTTTAACCAAAAAGCAACTTACAGATCCAACACACCCCAATCAAAATATCCATCTCACTCTTTACAGAAATAGAAGAAAAAAACTATCTTAAAATTCATATGAAACCACAAAAGATCCAGAGTAGCCAAAACAATCCTGTGCATAAAGACCAATGCTGGAAGGATTGCTATTCCAGATCACAAAACACATTGAAGAGCCATTACAATGAAAACAATATGGAACTGGCACAAAACAGATATGTAGACAAATGACACAAAATTGAAGACTCAAACACAAGTACACATAACTTCAGCCATTTACTATTTCACAAAAATACCAAAAACATGATGTGCTAAAGTAAAGAAAATATCTTCACAAATGATCCTGGAAAAAACACATAACCGCATGCAGAAGAATGAAGTTAGACCTCTCCCTATTTCCCTGTACAAAAAAAGAACTCCATCACTTGAACAAAAAACTAACTCCAAATGGATCAGAGACCCAGACATGAAACTGTTAAAAGAAAACATGGGCAGTACCCCAAATGATACAGATGTAGGAAACAACTGCCTGACTAGGACTCCATTTGCCCAAGAATTGACAAACAACTGACAAGTGGGACTTCATAAAACCAAAAGCTTCTGCACAATTAAAAAAAAAAAAAAAAAAACCCAACCAGGTGAAAAAAGTAGCCCACAAATGAGAGGGAATATTTGCCCACTATAAATTCGATATAAGATTAATATCCAGAATATATATGTATACTTCAAAATCTGAAGAATGAGAGAAACAAAAGACCCATTCAAAACACTAAGAATGTAACATTTATATAATTCCTGATTGTGTCACAGTTCTTCTTGCTATAGGTAATCTATTGTATATATGTGTAATAATATAAATGTATATGTACAAAAATAAAATAATTTTAAAAAGTGAACCCGGTATCAATTACTCTTCTCACATAGTTCAGACTTACTTTCCTGGGGATGGTAGCACCCACAGTGAGCTGGGCTCTTCTGCAGTAGTCAGCAATGAAGAAAATGCCTCATAGACATGCCCAAAGGCCAGTCTGATGGAGGCAATTCTGCAACTGAAACTTGTTCTTTCCAGATGTGTCAAGTTGGTGACCAAGGCTATCCGCCACAATTAGTTATTAATGGCTTTTCTTCCACAGTGTCCTGACAGATTCTCTTGCAAATCTTGAAGAAGTCTTATTTATCAGTTATGTCAGCAAATTTCTTTGCTTGTCATTTGTTCAATTGGTTTATTTTCCTTTTATATTTATTTATTTATTTTTTAGAATGGCCCTGGTTCAAAACAGATCTCGTTTTACTGCATGTCCTTTAGTAGGAGTATTTGCTTAAGTAGAGTATGAATAGCTACTGTAGACTTTTTTATTTAAATAATTTATTCAGATTACATCTCAATTGTTATCCCCTGACTTGTATCTTCCCATTCCCCCCTCCCTCCCTCCCTCTTTCACCCTATTCCTCTCCCCTAGGCCTGTGACAGCAGGGGACCTCCTCCCCCACCGCATAATCACAGCCTATCAGGTCTCATCAGGGTAGCCTGCTTCCCCTTCCTCTGAATGTCACCAGGTCTCCCCACCAAGGGGAAGTGGTCAAATAGGGGGCACTTGGAATATACCCGAGAGATGCTCCACCGCACAACAAGATACTGTAGATTTAATTATTCAGGGTAACTTTCATTTGTGGAACTTAAGACAAAGTAATTGAAGACTGTTGAGGTTAATGTTAGTGTTAGGTATCTGGACAGAGATCAGTAGTCTCAGAGGCCATTTAGGGTGGATTGTCCCTCAGAGTTAGCCTTGAACTCTATCCCATTTCCCTAGTAACATTAGGAAAGAGAGCATTACTCTTCCTCTTTCCGCATCCTAGTCAAAAGAATCATATCCTTCTGGCCCTGATATGACGCTCTGGCCCAATCCGTAGAGTAGAACGTTGCATGCCATGTTTCCTCCGTTAAGCATTAGAACTAGTTGGGCTTGTAAACCACCTTGCCTGCAGTTCACCTCCCAGGAGAGCTTATATACCTGAAGACTTCCTGCGAAGACAGGAAAAGCAGTCATCCCCTTACTGATGTACTTCTATTTGCAGAAGCCCCTCCCTCAGCAGAGGCACTTAAAGAGCTTAACTCTTGACAGCACCACTTCAAGCCTGGCTGCTTATCTGAGGTAGACTCGGAAAGGCGGAACTTTTCCTCTTTCCTCTTTCTGCGCCACATTCGTGTCATTTTCTCCCAAAGGCTGGCCAAAGTCGAGGCATTCTTTTCTAAACTTTGGACTTTCTCTAGCATCCACATCTCTTTCTGCCATACAGCCGCTTGCTAACCTTCATCACTGAATGTGGCAGCTTTCTTAGTGCCTGTGGTGGCTGGATGAAGAATACCCTCCAGAGGCTCGGGCATTGCAAAGTTTAGTCCTCAGTCAGCGGTGGAGCTGCTTGGAGTAGGTTAGGAGGCATGGCCTTTCTGGGGAAAAAAAAAAGATGTCACCTTGGCCAGGATGTAAGCGTATACTTCTAGTTTGGTTTCTTTTCTTCCCATTTGTGTTTAAGGATATGATCTCTCAGATTCCTGCTACTTTTTCTATGCTTCTACACTACAATGGACTCTTATCCCTCTAGAATCATAATCCATAGCAGACTCTTTCTTTAAATTTCTTTTGGTTGTGAACAGACTCTATCTCAAAAGGCAAGCCTTTCGCTCTTCCTCTTCTACAGGTGCCCTGCCACAACCCACCTTCCAACCCCTGCCTTGTTAACTGTTAACTGCTGGGATGGTCAGCTTTCTTACCTTATTTTGGTTTTTGTTTTTCCCTAAATCTCTAATAAAATTATATCCTTGACTTTCCTTTGGTCACCTTTTAATTTATTTTACTAAAAATACTGTGATTGTTTGAATGAAAATAGCTGCTATAGACTCATAGGGTTGTTTGGTTCCCAGTTGGCGAAACTGTCTGGCAAGGATTGGACGTTATGGTCCTGTTGGAGGAGGTGTGTCACTGGGGACAAGCTTTGAGGTATCAAAATCCCACACCATTCCCTGTTAGCTCCCTCTGCCTTGTGCTTGTGGAACAGAATGTAAAATCTCAGCTACTGCTGGAGCACCATGCTTGCCTGCCTGCTAGCAGGCTCCCCATAGGACGGTCATGGCCTCACTCTCTGAAACTCTCAGGCCCAATAAACTCTTTATACTGTAAAGTATGGTATACTGTAAAGTATCATGGTTTCTTACGACAGCAATAACAAAGTAACTAAAACAGAGACCAAGAATCCAAAAGGGGACCAGTTTCCCAAAGTAGCATTAAAATCTGACTGAGAGAAATAAAAAGGAATTGCCTTGAAGAGTCAGATAAATTTTGGGTCCGTTATATACTCATGTACCCAATGAGTAGGGTGGTCTCCATGAGGATCCCCTAGAAGGAGGACTGGGGGCTGTCTCTGATATGGTCCTTGTTGCATGCTTTTCAATCACTTCCCCCGGGTGGGGATGCCTTGCCAGGACACTGTGAAAGAGGAAGTACTTAGTTCTGACACAACTGGATATGCTGGGGTGGGTTAGTGGGGAGGAGGACTCCCCTTTTCTGAGGGGTAGCAGGGGAGGGGGATGGGGGTAGGAGGAAGAGGAAAGGAAAGAGGAGAGGGACTAGGAGGAGAGGAAGGAAGGCGCTTAAATTGGGATGTAAAGTGATAACTAAATAAATACATCTTTAAAAGATTAATTTGACATTACTTTTAAGATAACAATCATATCAATCACAAATCTAGTAGTAGTTTTAAATATTATTTCCAACTGACTTACTAAGCCATCAAACTACTTGACACAAATTAGAGTCACCTTGGAAAAGGGAACCTCAATGGAGAAATTGCCTCTATTAGACTGGCTTGTGGGTGTGTCTGTCAAGGATTTTTTTCTTAATTAATGATTGATTTGGGAGGGCCAGCCCAGTGTAGGGGAGCTGTCACTTTGGGGAAGATGGTGCTGGGTTGTATAAGAAAGAAAAAAATGACTAGGCCATGGAAGACAAGGCAGTAAGCGATGCTCTTCCATGGTCTCTGCTTCAGTTCCTGCCTCCAGATTCCTGTTGGAGTGTTTAATCTACCTTCCCTTAATAGTGGCCTGCAATGTAAAAGTATAAGCCAAACAGACTCATTTCTCCCCAAGTTGCTTTTGCTGAGCATTTCATAGCAACAGAAACCAACCTAGAACAGGCAACTTCTACCATCTGGCACTTTACTTATTTGCTGTCTAGAGCATTTCATATTCCCAAAGCATGAGAATCTTTGTCCTTCTATCAATTGTCACTTGCATTTCAGAGAATGTAGTTACAAAACAAAGAACAAATTGTTTGTTTTACCTCTGTGGTTTCTTATTTGAAAAATATTTTTAAAAAACTATAGTAAAGTACAGCATTAGAAACCAAGTTTAATGACAAATAAAAATAGATGTCCATTTATTACTTTATGGATAAAACCAGACCCATGGATTTGGAATATAACGCAAAATACCTCCAAAACAATATCAAGATCAAAAACTAAAACATAAAAAAGTTTTATAATAACTGCTTGTAGGAAATATTGCATAAACATCAATAACACAGCTGTTGACATCTCCTAACCCAAAGTAAGCTGAATTATTGCAGAGCAGCCAGAATGAGCAGAAACTTAATAAGTGCTATCCCTGATAAGAAATTAACATCGGGATTTTGAATGTCCACAATTTTTTTTCCCCAACCCAAGCAAAAAAAAAAAAAAAAAAAAAAAAAAAAAAAAAAATTGCCACTTTCCCCACAGAATGTTTTTCTTGCCAGTAAAATAAATGAAACCATTGTTTGAATCTTCTCCCTTGGCATCAGGGTCAGCTAGAGGTAACATGCTGCCACATGAAATCCATTTGCTGACTGTACCTTAGCGCAGCATCTGCCTCTTACTGGAGCTTGCTATAAATGCAGAACCTTAGGCCCCCTTCAGAGCTGCTCCATCTGAATCTGCATTTACCAAGAAGCCAAGGGAGGCTGGCTTCCACATTAAAGTTTGAGAAGCCCTGCTCTAGTTCATCCCACTGCCTGGTTTTCTCTTTTGATCTACTTCCCTACAGGGTGTTCTTGCTGGATAAATCGTTCTTTGTAAGGGGTAAGTAGACACGTGGATATTTTACAGGCAGAACAATATGCCCATAACCCACGCTTGCTGTTACTTTCTTCTTCTGATGTGGTACCCATCAATGCCTTCCGTGAGTCATCAAGCATGCTGGCCTGATTCAGGGCAAACTAAAAGATTTTCATCTCTCTGTGATGTTTCATCCTCTTTTCACTAGAACACAGAGAAAAGAGAGAGTCAGGCTTGACTGCTTCTACTCTTCTTGCCAACTTCCCTCTCCCCTGCTGCCTTCAGAAATGAGGGCAATTAACACCCTGGGTGGGTTCAAAGAAAGCCCACTAGTATTTCTATCCATTTGCAAAATTGCCACAGACCCCTTCCCACTTCTCAAAGTCTTAGCAGCCTCATACAAGCCACTCTGCATTGCCTTAGAAATTACTGAGTTCCCATACAACAGTCAGAATATTCTATCCTGAGTTGTGCCCAATAAGGTAAGATGTATGAAAAATATCATAGAGCATAATTTCCCATGATTTATTTGAACACCATTGTTTAAGCAACAGCAGCAAAACCCAAAAACTATTTTTTGTGGACTCCTCTGGCTTCCTCTATCCTTTCTCCCACTCCTCCAAAGCACTCCTCTAGCCCCACCCAATGCTTGGCCTTGGGTCTCTACATCTGTCTCCATCCGCTGCCTGAGAAGCCTCTCAGAAAACAGTAATTCTAGACCCCTGTTTGCAAGCATAGCAGAGTGTCATAAAAAGTGACAGCAGTCAGCACTCTCCCATGGGGTGGGTCTCAAGATGGGCCAGCCACTGGCCCCAATCTCAATCTCCATTTCATCTTTGCCCGTACACTTACTGTAGACAAGACACATTTTGACTATAGAGTAATCTAACCTGGGCCGACAGGGGCTCACAGAGAATGAATCACCAACCGAAGACCTTGCATGGACTGAAAGTAGACCCAAGTACACAAGTAGCAAGCATGCAGCTGGGTCATCATGTGGACCCTCTAACATTAAGAGTAGGGCCTGTTTTTGAATCTGTTACCCATGGATGGGTCACTTACTTCTATCTGGGCTGCCTTATCATTCCCCATTGGGAGAGGATGCACTTAGTCTTAGATTTAGACTAAGACTTAGAGATAGCAGGGTGTATTGGTACCCATTGGGGGCCTCTCTTTCTCTGGGAGGAAAGAGAGGGGTTAATGGGAGGAGGAGGTGTGGAGGATAGGACTGGGAGGAAAAGAGGAAGGGGCTGAGATCAGGATGTAAAGTGATTAAATAAATAAATAAATAAATAAATAATAAGGGACAACCCACTTTCCCCCCTCAGGAAATTTGCATGGTTCTGGTATGAAGCATAAGCTCCTATCAAAGCAGTCTTCCTGCCAATAACATTTACCCTTAGCTAAATCTCAAAAATAATCAGAGGAAGAATCAGAAGGGATCTAGGAACACCTAGGGCAATCTGAGGACTGAAATGTAGGCATATCTTGTAGGCGAGTTGAAATATAAGCCGCAAAGGTTCATAGAACAAGTTCTTGTGTCTTCTCATATTTGCACTGAGAGCTAAAACTAAAACTTTCTTTCTTTCTCTTTTTTCTTTCTAAAAGCAAAGCTATTAACTCCCCCAACCAGAGGAATCAGAGGAAAAAAGTCTCTGTGTAACCAGCAGAAGAAAGGTAATGGGACTAAGGAGTCCTGGGGTAGAGAGGCAGAGAAGAAAGTCACTGGCTAACCCAGGAGTCTTCCAAAGACAAGTGCTTATGTCCACCACCAAGGATCATCCTATTGGATTTCCCAATTCCTACCAGACCTTTATATTGCAAACATCTTTTGAAGTTTTCTAAGCATATTAGTCAATAAAAACATATTTTTCATACTGTTTTAATTGTGGTGAATTCTCTAAGAGTGTGCTCTCAAAAACATCGTGGAATGATGATTATATGTTTGCATGATTTTTTTCAGAATTTAGCAAGATTTCCATGTGATTCTATCAATAAATGTTATGGGCAGCAATACCTCCATGGGGTTTGAAATCACTAGTAGATTATGCCATAACTATTATCCATCTATATATTTATATAAGCTAGTATATATGTATATATAATTATTATACATTAATAAAATATATTGTATGTAATATCTAGTTATCTTGATGAATGAAATGCTTAACTATTTACCCCAATTTACAGCAGCAATTTGCCACAAGCTATCTGTCTTTCATTTCTCCATGTACATGTAGGACATCTTCACATCCACTTTTTTAAGATGAACTGTAGGTGAGTTACATTTTGAGAAGCTGACAAGGACATTACATGATGTATTGCTACATTTGGTAGAGTTCCAACTCCACTGATCTATTTGGAAGATGAGTATACAGATGACCACAAAAGCATGGGAAGCCTCTTTAAGTGAAGCTGCTGGTGTGAGATCGTACACACGACTATATTATGTTCCTATCGCAGCTATAACATAACACTGCTAACTTTGTATTCAGAAGCATTACAAACATCATGTTCTCGTAGTTATAAAGATACAGGATTTTAAGAAGGGGGTAAATGTGCATAAAAAGTCTTGGCAGGGCCTCAGCCCACCTGGGCCTTGGTAGGGTATTTGATTCTTTCATCTCAGCTTCAGGTATCTGCCTGTGTCCTTTGGTGTGTGTTCCCTCCCTGTCCTATGGTATACCTACACTGGCTAGCAGACTATTGAAAGAACAGACCCCAAGAACATGGAATTCCCTAGGAGTTTCATTCTCAGAGAAGGAAAGGGCTGAAGGTTGGCAGCACCCAGAACTGTAACTTGTCTCTCAGGAAGAGATTTAGGGATGCTCTGGCACTTAGACCAGCTTGGAGGAGAGCGAGGACCCAAGGCAATGATAAGTCAGTGATGGATGAGGCCATACTGTGATCAAACCTGCTTGGCCATGCATACTTTATTCCCTCTATGTAAACCTGAGGCCTCCATCAGAATCCAAAGTAGAGCTAGCAAATCACTGGGCCTATTCATTTGTTCCTTTTCATAATGTGGTAACAATGTCTAGATCTCTTTTCATGATTACTCATTGATTACTCATGATTACTTATTGGCCCATTGTCTAATAGTTAGAGTTATTATTGCTGTGGTGAAATACCATGACCAAAAGCAACTTGTGGAGGAAAAGGTTTATTTGACTTGTATATCCCACATCACAGTCCATTGGAGAAAGTTAAGGCAGGAACTCAAACCTGGTGGGAACCTGGAAGCATGGCCTGATGCAGAGGTCATGGAGAAGTGCTGCTGCCTGGTTTGTTCAGCCTACTTTCTTATAGCACCCAGGACCACCATCTCAAAGGTGCCATCACTCACCATGGGCTGAGTCCTCTCCCATCAGTCACTAATTAAGAAAATGCCCTATTGTCAGATCTTATGGAGGAGTTTTTTTTTTTTTTCAACTAAGTTTCCCTGTTTTCAAATTATTCTAGTTTGTGTCAAGTTGACACAAAATTAGCCAGCACAGCTGTTAAAGGCAGGCATCTGAGCTTCACTTGTAAAGACTGCAGAGCTCAGGCTCTGAGCCTAACATCCCTAAAAGTAAAAGAATGATGTAATTCTAATCTGTTTCTGTAATCATTGAGCTTTCTCCCCTAAAGCCCAACATGTCTCTGCATCACTTTTAAAGAGCTTACTGACTGCACTGGAAGGTACTTGGATAATTCAGTTAGAATACCACTTTAATGTCAGCAAAGTAATTTCTATCTGAGAAGAAATTTCCAAAATTTCTAGAAAACAGAATTTGGAGGGCCTCTAGAGAATGATTTGCCCTTCCTCAGAAAGATATGGTAAAGCTTGCCCAGGTCAATCTGGCCAGGTAAGGAAAGCCTCACAATGGAGGACATTTTGGTGGAAAGCTCAGTATGCAGTTGTTATGGGGGAAGCTGAAAATAACAACAACGTAAACAACAAAACAAAGGAGAAAAGTGAGTAGCATTTGGAGTACAAAGTTTTACTAGACTGAAGAAAGTTGAGGCAAATAGAGGAGAGAGCATGAGGGAAAACAAAACAAACAAACAAACAAACAAACAAAACCCCATCATGTTGGAGGCCAATCAGGCCGTTCCTGCACTTCATAAACAAGGACTGAGAACCGGTCCACATACAACTCTGCCAATTGTTGCCTTGTACATACGGTATCATATTGAGAAGCTCCAAGAAGGGCAGTAACACAACCCTGTGAGTAATACTGTTACATCCTTGCACATGGACTGAAGTGGAACAAAATGGAGTTGCGGTACAAGTTAACACCCACTCCCCCTCATAAACTTCAACCCAAAACTTACCCTGCCTACAAGATGTCCAGGGATAAAGATAGAGCAGACATTGAGAGAATGTCCAACAAATGCCTGGCCCAACCCAAGACCCACCCTCTGGGAGAGAAACAACACCCAACTCTATTAATGATATTCTGCTGTGCTTGCAGACAGGAGCCTCGCAGAGTTGTTCTCTAAGAGGCTCCACTCAGAAGTGCTTCAAAACAGATGCTGAGACTCACAGCCGAACGTTGGATGACATGTAGGGAGTCTTATGGAAAAGTCGGGGGAAGGAGAGAAGGACCTGAGAATGATAGGAGCTTCACAAGAAGACCAACGGAACCAACTAATCAGAACCCAGAGGGGCTTGCTGGGACTGAAGCACCAACCAAGGACCTTGCATGGACTAGAACTAGGCCCTCTACAGAGAGGTAGCCAATGGGCAGCTCAGGCTTCATATGGGCTCTCTCAAAAGGAGAGTGGGGGATGTCTCCGACGTGGACTCTCTTGCCATCCTTTTGATCACTTCTATCTGGTGGGACTGCCTTACCAGGTCACAGGGGAAGAGGATCTGCTTAGTTCCTGATGTGAATTGATGAGCTGGGGTGGGTGGGAAAGGGTGCTCCCATTTTTTAGGAATAGTGGAGGGGCTATGGGGAAGAGGGAGGTACTGGGAGATAAGGAGGGATGCAGCTATGACCAGGATGTAAAATGAATTTTAAAGAAAGAAAGAAAGAAAGAAAGAAAGAAGAAAGAGAACCCAGACAATATCCTCTAAGAGTGTCTATTGTTTATTTTAAAAATATTTTTCAGTAATCATTTTCCTTCATTTAGCCTCTAAATGATAGAGCTCAGTTTTTTAAATTGATTATCTCAAATTTTATATGCTGATGGTCACATATCAGGTCACAGCAATTCTTAAGACCAAAAGGAAAAAAAAAAGAGCTGAGTTTTCAGAAATTATAAAATAAATAAACATAGGGAAGACCCATGTTACTGAAACATGTCACTGAAACTTCATCCTACTTGATGTAAATTCACCTTGAGAAACTTAATTTTACTTCTGTGAGCCCCAAAGTGAGCTGCTTTCTCATCATTTGATTTTGAAATGAGGCACTATTCTCAAAATGTTTTCAATCAAGGATTAAATTGATACCTACATCCCTCCAGAGAGTTCTTTTCCTATCCCTTCCGTATGTGACACAATTAAAATGAGAAAATTAGTTCTTGGTAGACAAATTTTTATTAATTTGGGGCCTAGAGAGATGGATGGCTCAGTGGTTAGGATCAATTATTGCTCTTGCAAGAGTACTCAGGACCAGCTCTTAGTATCTTCACGGTGGCTCACGAACATCTGTAATGCCAGTTCTAAGTGATCTGGTACCATCTTGTGACCTCCATGTGTATCAAGCATATATATGGTGTATTATATAGACGTAGGCAAAATATTCATACACATAAAATAAAATATTATAAAATAAATAAATAAATCTAAATTTAAAAAAAAGATACTATTGAAACTAAAATACAGGTTGGCTACCAGAATCCATCCCTCCTTCCTTCTTTCCCTTGTTTTTCTTGCCCTCCCCCTTGCCTTCCCCTTTCTTCCTTCCTTCCTTCCTTTCCCCCTCTCCCTTCCTGTTACCTTGCTTTCTTTTGCTCCCCTTCTTCTACTTTGTAGACTTTCCTTCTAATTTACTTTTATTCTGAATAAAATCATAATTCTTCTTACAGAAAAGGAATCTTGGGACTCAAGATTATCATTTTACTTTCTGATGGTCAACCTTATCATCATCCATCATCCACTCTAGTCAGTAAAGATGGTGTTATGAGAGCAGCTGCAATGCCAATGACCAATGACTTTCGAAGAGTGGCTCTTAGAACAGAAACAACACCATCTGAAACTGCAATAGACTTGCAAATTTTGACCCATCCCAGGTTTACTGGATTTGAAGTATAGAGTGAGGTCCAGCCTCTTGTTAATACTGATGAACACACACCTTAAGGCTTTCCTTATTTCTGTGAATATTACAAGGTAATCAAGGTTCCCTTTTGTGAGTTCTTAGTTTTCTTAATAAAAATTTCAACACAGTTGAGTGGAGAGTGTGGATTGACTTTCACACGAACTCTAGTGCCCCATATTTGACCATGTCTCCTTGATGGGGAGGCCTGGTGGCACTCAGAGGAAGGATAGCAGGCTACCAAGAAGAGACTTGATACTCTATGAACATATACAGGGGGAGAAAATTCCCCTCAGGAACAGTCATAGGGGAGGGGAGTAGGGGGAAACGGGGGACGGGGGGAGAGGAATGGGAGGATACAAGGGATGGGATAACTATTGAAATGTAACATGAATGAATTAATAAAAAAATTTCAATGATCATTTTACTACTGTTTGAAACAACAACAGTGAAGCCAAGCTGTATATCCTGGCAACTGCCAAGAGGACTGAAATAAAGGGTGAGAGAGAGAGAAGTAATACCTAATAAGCTAGGTGTGGCGGCCAGCAGACAGACATGGAAAGGGAAGAGGTCTTCAGAAAATCACTGAGAGCCCAGGATGTCAGGGAAAGTTTACTTAGGGTTCTGGCCAGTGTCTCAAAAAGATATTTTTTAAAAAGGAAAGATAAAAGTTTTTTTTTTTAAAGTTAGAATGCAAAAGAGTGAGCAGGCTTAGCAGGGAAGGTCTGTAAGCAAATATGTCAGGGGGAGGGGTGAAGGGGCTTCTAGGACTTCTAAGGGGATAATTGTAACTCTCATCTTCTAGCATGTCTTCCTATGAATCTGCTTTGCTGAGGTTTGATCTCCTGGCCAGATGACTGACAGGCCCAGCAGGATTAATTCTTAAGAGAGGAGGCAATAGCACGCAATAGGCTAATAAATGGAGCAGTTCAGAATGTCATTTTTTTTTAAACTAGGGCCAGATGTAGAACTCAGAGTCCATTATTTTGACCAAGATGAGGCGTCTTTCCTTTACTGGACCTCAAGAAAGCTCTGATGCCTCCAGCTTTAATACAGTTCCTGATGTTATATTGACCCCAACCATACATTACTTTGTTGCTACTTCATAAGTGTAATTTACTATGGTTATAAATTATAATGTAAATATCTGTGTTTTCAGATGGCTTAGGCGACCCCTATGAAATAGTCTTTCAAACCTCAAAGGAGTTGAGAACTACTGGATTAGAGGGCTCTCTCAGTTGGGTTTGCTGCCCAGCTAATTTTTCCAAATCAGTGATGTCTTGGTTCAGTGAGAAACCCTATGCTAAAAATAAGGTGCTAAAAATAGGCACCTTACTCTATGTGGTGGTTCGTGTGTAGGTTCATATATCTGAATGCTTGGTCACCGTCGGGTAAAACGGAAAGGATTACAAGGATTAAGAGGAGTGGCCTTTTTGGAGTGGGTTTTACTTCATGGAAGATGTGAGTCACTCGGGGTGGACTTTTAGGTTTTCAAAAGCCCATACCACATTCTCCACAGTTGAGTGGAGAGTGGGGTATGACTTTCACACGTACTCTGGTGCTTCATATTTGACCATGTCCCCTGGAGGGGAAGACCTAGTGGCACTCAGAGGAAGGATAGCAGGTTACCAAGAAGAGACTTGATACCCTATGAGCATATTCAGGGGGAGAAAATCCCCCTCAAGAACAGTCATAGGGGAGGGAAATAAGGGGAAAATGGGAGGGAGGGAAGAATGGGAGGATACAAGGGATGGGATAACCATTGAGATGTAACAAGAATAAATTAATAAAAAATAAAAAATAAAAAATAAAAATCATTAAAGTCAAAAGCCCATACCAGGCCCAGTCCTTTTCTATCTCTTTGCTTGTAGATCAAGATGTAGGTCTCAACTACTTTTCCAGCACCACACTATCTGCCATTGTTGATAGTAGACCAGGCTACGCAAACTGTTAAGTAAACCCCCAGCTAAACACTTTCTTTTATAAGAGTTGCTTTGATTATGGTGTCTCTTCACAGCAATACAACAGTAAATGGTACACGGTACAAAGTGTCTAAATCACTCTCCTTGGTGCAATAGTGGGGTGATTTTGGGCAGGAATTCATGTGAAGGCACCTTCCATTTTGTAAGCAGTAGGAGTCTCATGGTTGTTAGCAGCTAGCCTTTCCAGCACTTTCCATAGGTCTTATTTGGGGATTAGTGGTTGGTTGCTAGGAATGAGGCCTTTACTCCCTTGCTTATCTGGAGGAGCCTGCTTTGACAAATCTGTGAAGACTGTCAGTGTTTGAGCCAAATAACTGTAGATATCATTGCATATTGCCAATTAACAAAGAATCATGGACACTACTGTCATATTATCAATGAACGAAACTTTAGCATATGTTCCTCAGCAGAAGGTTGCTGTTTCCCCCACAGAGACACATGGCGCTTTCCCCATTGCTCCACAGGGGTTCTAGCAGTTCAGTAGTTCTGGAAACTCAGAGGCCAGTGAGGTGGAAGCCTTAAAGTTCGGTATATATCACCTTGAGATAGTTTTTTCTTTTAAACCCCTTTTTTACCATGAAGGAGACAGGAAATATTAAGTTCTAACCTCATGTCCCACAACTATTTTCAGAAAGAAAGCAACTCTGGGTTAAAGGAGCTTACTCACAAGACAGCTGAAGGTTTTTTTTTTTTTTCAGGCGTGACTCATCTACAGACTTCAAAGAGTCAAGCTGGGTCAGGTAAGCTAAGAGGCAACGGTCTAAAGGGACTGAGCTACACACAGCAGCTTCTTTACTCCTTTACCCTGACTCAGGGAAATGATGCTATTCGAGGCAGGAAAAATAATTTACTCTTGGCAACTTGCAATAATCTGTTGACAGTTTCATTCAACTTCCTCCCCTTCCCTCCCATTTTCTTTTCTTTCTTTCTTTTTTTCTTCTTTTTTATTTTTTTTTCATGTCACGAGTCTCAACTCTCCTGAGCACAGATGACCAAAACAATGAACATATTAGCTTGGTGGTCCTGCAGCTTTACCAGGCTTCCTTGTCTGCTAACAGTTTTGACTCATCTGTTTAACTCAGAATCAAATCAGAAACTTTGGTTGACTCATTACTCCAAATTGAATTGCTAAGTGTTTTTAAGACAGTAAGAAAAACAACTACCTTAAAAGGCATGGGGTAGAAGGAATGAAGTAGTAACTTTTTCTTGAAATGGTAAGTACAGATTCAGGCAGTTCAAGTAAAGATGCTCCACTTCATCAATTCCTGTATTTATAGCAACTCTCCTGAACGTCATCCTATTGTGCATAGTAACTAGCATAGGAGGTCAGTCTACTATCCATAGTGTCTAGCACAGAAAGTCTGTCCACTATCAAAATCAGCAGTTTTAGTTTTGCTGTTTGCCAACGTGACAAGATACACTGACAAAAGGTAGAAAGGGTTTATTTGGCTCATAAGTCCTGGTTACAGGCTATCATGGTAGAGAAGGTAAGGTAGCAGGAACTTTAAGGAGCTAGTCACAACCAGTCAAAAATAGAGAGTGGCAAATTAACACATGCATGGTACTATTCAGCTGACTTTTTTTTCATTCTTACACAGTACAAGATCTCCTGCCTAAGGGATGGTTCCACCTACAGTAGTTAAGTCTTCCCACCTTCCCACCTCAATTAATGTGATTAAGATAATCGGCACTGCCTGCAAGATGTGCCCACAGGCCAACCTATTCGACTCTGCCATTTAATTCTAGATTGTATCAAGCTGACAAAACTAACTGTGCCAGGAAGCCATGAGGACTTAGTGTAGGATACTTAGTATAATAACTGTTCTAATAAGTCAGTGTATTATGCCTAGCATCTGTCTTGCGATGTTTATCTATATATTCAGGAGGTTAGTTTACTATGTCCATTAGCCAGGGCACGAAATCAATCTACTATCTGCAGCAATCAGCCTGTGCATTCAATCGACTATTTATATCAACCACTCCAGGAAGTTATCTTATTACTTACACTGTAGATTCTACAGCAATCAGCTCAGGAACTCAGGCTGCCATGTATGCAACCCTGCTAAGTTTTTAGTCTCTTAACTATAGCAACAATGCCAAAAAACTCATCTGTTATTCACAATAACCAACACAGGGACTCAGCCTACCAACTATAACAATTATAGGAAGGCTGTTGACTGCATATAATACATTGCCCAGGTGGTTCAACTATTATTTGTTAGTACCCAGACATGGAAGTCAGTTTACTAGCTCTAGTAACCAGCCCTGGAGTCAGACTACCATCTTCAGCAAGTAAACTGTTACAGCAAACAACCCATTAACTAGTTGCTCACATAAACTAGGACTTGCTGTTGTGAAGCACACAGGCACTTTTATAACTTTTTTTTTCTCCTAATTCAACCATGGGAAAATCTAGAGAGAGCCAAAGATGCACCCTAAATGTTTCACAAAGTGCCCCCTCTTAGTAGCTGGCCTCCAGTTTTCCTACCTTGACAGCTTGGTAAAGGAGTTGGGATGCCATTCCTGGCTCTCACTTGCTTGTGTGTCTCTACCAAGTAGACCTTAGTTAAAAAGTTCTCCTTTTACTGATTTTGGTGAGCCTCCATGTAGGCACGTGCCAGTGTCCAGTTTCTCCTCACCTTGACATGAACTAAAGTAGTGACTTGATAAATGGTCTCTCCTTCTTCAGTGTTGCTTCCCTACATGATCGTCTGTATCAGAGACCCAGGAAAACGCAAAGTACAATATCCTGGTCCCAAGATTAAGATTTATTTTCTTTTATATTGGTCTCATGATCACAGCATGTAGCCACAGGTTTTTATAGCAACAAAATGTTTGAGTTTTTAAAAATGTGCAATATTGTCTTTTACTTCAATACCAAATACCAATAGTTTTATACCAAAACTATTTTACATTTTCCTCATGTGCTAGTTTCTAGTATCTCCAGAAAGTTTATATTAGCTGGGTTGGGGAGATGGCTGAGCCTTAAAGTGAACTGATTTTGCAGAAGACTGCAGTGGATTTACAGTGCCCAAATTGGATGGGTCACAAGTACCCATAGTTCCTACCACAGTAGATCAGAAGCCTGTTTCTGAGCTCTGTGGGCATCTGGACTCACATATACACAAACACATCTGATGACCCTAACACTCAAATACCTTAAACGGTTTGGTGGAACTGGGGAATTGAGGCAGAGCAGACTGAAAATCAACATTAAAATTTTCCAAGAAGAAAATAAATTTACCTTTCATATGAAAATTATAAGAGTGATCAAGCAAGTCTATAGTTCAAAAGAACATTCTAGAAGTCAAGAATTATGATAACACATTCAATATAAACTATGATATTGTGGTGTGAAAAACAAGTTCTTAGGACTAGAGATATAGCACTGTATCCATAGAATTTATTTCTGCAAATTTCAAAGCTACAAACATATTTAGATTTCACCCTGATTCCTGAATACTGGCATCTAATGTCTTTGTAATTTCCTAAGAGAGGGAACTGTCTGATAGATACAGTTTCCTAACTTCTTGGGAATTTTCATGATAATAGGAGCATCATTTATCGTAAGGAGGCAGTTTTTTGCAAGATCCTCGATGGTCTCATTATTGAATGTAATTGCCAAGGCAACCAACCATATAATTAGGGGATTATACATTTTGGCCACATTCCTGGATTTCATGTAAGGAGAGGATAAAGAAATGGAGTAAGTCTTCATAAATCGTCAAGGGCAGGGTATGAAGCTCTTTTTAGGGGGAGCTGCATCAAGAAAGTACATGAAAGGTGTCCAAGCATTCTGGGACACCTTGCCCTGTGTATCTCTTTTATTTGTCCCATTTAGGGGATCCTTTGTAAAACTCTGTTTATAAATGGCAACTGTAACTGTCGTAGTTAGTGTCAACTGTCAATACAACTTAGAGTCATCTGAGAAAGGAGTTGCCTATATCAGATTGGCCTATGGGCATACCTGTGGGCAATTTTATTCATTGCTCATTGCTGTAGGAGTTACCAGTCCACCTAGAATGCTATTCCTGTGTTCTATAAGCAAGCTACTTAACCATGGACCTGCAAAGGAAGCAGCAAGTAGTGTCCCTCCAAGATTCTTACTTCAAGGTCCTGCTTCAGTTCTGGGCTGACTTGTATCAGTTATGAACTTTACTCTATAAGGTAAAATAAACTTTGGTCTACAAGGTTGCTTTTGGCAAGAGTGCTCTATCAGAAGAACATAAATAAAAAACTTATAAGCTAAGAAAAGTGTTTCTCTGGTTCTTCAAGCTGTCCTGGCAAATTAAACCTGAGAATGAAGTAATAGGAAGCCCAGTACATTGGATGTGGATGAGAAGTGCAGGTGGCAACTCTTATGTGGATGGTAATCCAAAGCAAGGAGACCTCTTGAGGGGCGAGGTCCCAAGCTGTAGACCTGACTTTAACACCCCTAAGTCACGTCAGAATTAGGCTGAAGTCTGGAGAATCGAGTAGTATGTATTGTAGACTGTCTAATATGTTCATACATCTCCAACCACTGTAGTGAGTGTGAAACTGAAAACTGATTTTTCTTTTCAGTCTGGATAGTCAGTTCACTGCCTTGGATTCCACATTTGTATGTTTTTCTTCATCCTTAAGTTGAACTGTTGCCCCTAAGTCATTATTCACAGTATTTCCATGGACACTATGGTACAAGCAAAGAGACAAGTTTTGAGTCGCTTCATTCACAAATCCCAGTGAAAGAGTTAGTGACCATCAGATTTCCTCCTTCTGCCCCCATACCCTAACTAAGCACCCTGTCTGTGGTCCATTTACTACTTACATTTCACATTTTGTGGTTTTTTTTTTTTTTTTTTTTTTTTTTTTTTGCATGATTTTGCTATTTCTGTAACCTCCCAACCCCAGCCCAGTGCTGAATGTTCCAAGGCACATGAAATCTTGTGCTCTGCTCCATCAGAGTGGGCTGGATCACAAGTTCAAGAGTGCTCATGAGTTGACCACATCTGGAACCACATCATACTGACTAAGGAAAGTGTCCCGACTTGAGGCTTACAGGGACTTAAACCCACTCTCCTGGGAGCAATCCTTCATATAGCATCACAGTGGTAAATAATGAGATAAGCCTGCTCTCACTATAGCCCGGAGTATAATTTTCCATCGTTGGGCTTTATTTTCCCTGTGATGTAAGCAAAGTGGGGAATTAGGTTGCCTGATTAGTGCTGCTTAAGCCCTGCAGTGAAGTGACTGTTTCAGTGGGTCTCCTGAACTTGTTACTTCTCCTCAAGAGACTTCTTCCTTTCCCTTCCCCAAGTGAGGGTATGCCTGTGCTTTGGGGCTAGCAGTTGGTTTGGACAGTTAGTTGGAATGCAAGAAGAAGTGACTGTCAAGAAGGATTCCTGACTTCTGGTAACACCTAAAAGTCTTCCTTCTCTCCACCAAGGGGACTTGCAGAGGCATGAGGGAAGCAGGCTGGCAGTCTGTGTTCAAGGGCAGTGAGGAGAAGGCAGGCAGTTGCCAGATAACCTGCACTGGGCACAAAATATGTCCCAAAAGAAAAACTTTGTCTTCTAAGTCACTGATGTTTAAGGACTGACTTGTTTGTGTGAATCCATCTCTTCAAGATTCTAGAAGGCCCTTTTCATCACTTTCGTGAAGATGATCATTCTCAAAGGAGAGTCAAAAGGAAACAAACAAACAAAAAAAGAGTATAAGGGGTACTTATGTTAAACTTAATATCTATTAGAATTTTTACTTTTTGGTCAACTTCCCTAGAAGTACCATGGGTATGAGTCTTTTTCACGTCTTATCCTGCATCAGGACCACATAGGAATCCTACTAATGCTTCAGGTTCCAGATGCCAGATACTCATTACAGTTACTCTGAATGGACAGGTCTGAAATGGACCAGAGAACTACTGCACTTAACAGGTCTCCATCCCTAGGATCTTAAAGAAGGGTAGCGATTCATTACCCAGACTTAAAAAGAACAGATTTGGTTATTTTTGATTATTATGAATTTCTTAATGTTTGGACACTATATAAAAGGTTACATACTCTACTACTAATCAATAACTTGTGGGACACACCTCTTCTCATCATGATGTATTTTCCACTTTCATTATAAAGATGAAATACATTTATGTGATTTCTGCCACTCTGTATTGGCAGTCTCTATCATTTATAAGTGGATGGACATAGCATCACTGCTCAAAGAAATAAGAGGCAGCAGACGAAGCTACAGGATCTGCAGCAGTTAGCAAGACTGCTAAAGCAGAGGTAAAGAATCCCCTTAACCAATTGAACTGACAGTGGTTAAGATGGAAATAATCGGATGGAATTGTGTAATCTGGAATTGATTCAGGAAGTGAAAGGCAGTGGTAATGGGGGAGAGAGAAAGTAGGCAGGATAAAGGCTGCATGAAATACAGGACCAATTCTTTTTGTATTTTTACCTTAAATATATTTTTTAATCTCCAAAATATAGTGTCTATCACTCACACTCACTGAAAATGTAACCAATTGTCCAAAGCCCCTTTAAAACAGAGCACTGTATTCATGGAAAGTCACATCCACCCACGTGACACAGACCACAAAACACACTGTGGAAAAAAGCTGTTTAGATGGTTTTAGTTCTGGTTTTGTTTTCTTTCACCACTTGTATTACTGTGTCTGCAACAATTTAATTCTTCCTATTACCTTTAGGTAAAATAATGACATCGTTTTCATTCCTTAGTGGTCCTTTCACAATTGTGTACTGTATGCAGGGGCTTCTTTTACTACTGAGGATTTCTACCTTGACGTCCACATTCTTTTAACACCTGGCTATCATCTTTCCTAGATATGGCAATAGTTCAACAGACAAGAACCTAGACTATAAAGCAAATACAGGTTCAAAAGCTTTACTGTCAGATACATCATCTTGAGACAAGAAGGGATAAGTGTCTTGGGATGGCGCACCATGTCAAGATGAGCCCAACAGCCTTTAAATCTGACTTGCCATCACTGATTGGCCAAAGGTGTGCTCCCATTGTGCACTTCCTGTTATATGAACTGCCTTGGTGATGGAAAGCTGTTGCATGCTGGTTCATTTGTGTAACCTCACAGTTAGATAATGAACTCACTGAGAACAGGAATTGTTCATGTTCACTGTTGTATTATATTCCAATTAAAGTTGTTCTGGTGTTCACGGAAGGAGCTCAAACAGATTGAAGTTTAAATTTTTAAAAAATGGAGAAAATAAAATAGTGGCTTTCATTAGAATGTGTAAAATGAATGGCAGAAAATGAGAAAAATTTGGTCTCAAGAAGGAATGATTGTGAAAAAAAATCACAAATTAAGGTCAGAGCTAGGAAATATATATATGGCAGAACACTTGGCTAAATGTCAAAGCTCTAAATCTGATGCACAAAATCACAATTTAAAAAATCTGGAAACATTTTTTTCTACATGTGACCTCATGGACTCTCCTATTTCTCTGCTTTCTGCATATCACCTTTATTTATTTGTTTTTGCTCTTCACCACATATTATGAATTATTCATATCCTATGCATCCTGTCTGCCTTAATTCAACAAGGTTTAGATGCTGTCTAGTAACTTCAACCTGATAATAATAGAACAATCTGACTTTCATAGCTCCTTTCTGTGCAGCATCCCATGATTAGTTTGTGCATAGCTGTCCCATTCAGGCTGAGTATAAGAGAATGAGGCATCACCCACTGCAGGAATGACCAGAGTGTCTCCAAAGGGATATAGACAAATTTCTTAGTTGCTGAAACCTAGAAAGCATTGAATTTACATGCTGAGTACATAGACAGAGCATTGTGACCAACATTGAGGGACCATTCCTAGCAACAACTGTTCCCTCCTTCTCTCTAATAACCTTACTTTAGTCTGGGTATTGGGTGGAGGCAGACTTAGGGAAACTGATTTCAACTTGGTGGTGGGCTGAAGAGAGTTTCTCTCTGGCAAGTAAGAACCAACTGTCTCTTGATTTGTTTGATTCTGCTTTGGTGAAGCAATGTTGGTAGTTTCAACTTAGCAATGAAGGAGAGATAAACCTGTTTTTTAGGATCCCAAGTCCGGGATTGGAATGGGCTCGTGAGAGAACAGGTGAGGTTAATTCACTAGAAGAGCAACCACCTCGTGCAGGAATTTGATTGTTGCCAGCTGAAAAGATCCCATGAACAGACTCTGGGAGGAGATATATAAATGAGCCCAGAACTGGAGGCGGTGTTTTTTTTTGAGACTTGAGATAGTTTTGGCTGTTCATCGCTGCACTTTGAGATGCTCCTAGAGAGAACTGCTCGAGGGAAGGCTTCGGGGCTCTGGCTCCTGCTGAGGTTCTGGGTTCTGGTTACTCTAGGTTTCAGCAGAAGAAATCCTGCAGACTGTACCAGGAGAGTTGTTCCTGGGAACTGATATCCTTACGGTTTTGTTATTGTGTCCATTAATCCTCATTTCCTATTGTTTTGGTTAGTCAGATTATAAGTGACATATGCTTGGTCACTAAGTTGTTAATAAAATATATTGGTTAACTACCAAGAAGAGACTTGATACCCTATAAGCATATACAGGCAGAAGAGGTCCCCTTCAGTCACAGTCAGAGGGGAAGGCAGTAAGGGGAAAATGGGAGGGAGGGAGGAATGGGAGGATACAAGGGATGGGATAAGAATTTGGATGTAATATGAATAAATTAATAAAATATATTTAAAAATATATATATTGGTTAAGAAAATTAAGCCTACATAACAATGATTAGAGTTTTTACTGCAGAAAGTAGTCAATGTTCCAAGTAGAACTAGCTTTTAAAAATTCTTGTAGACAGTAGAGTATTAAGCAAAACTTATTGGCTATATCACCAACCCAACCCATGAGTCATGACTGATTTAAACCAATAGTGGAAATCTCAAACTTTATCTGTCAAGAATTTGATAAACAGTATGCCTGTGACTTAGGTCTACTATGAGGGCCTGGATTTTCTCTAGTTTCCTTCTCATTCTGATGAGAAGCATTCTGATTTCTGGCCTTGTAGGCAATTTATAATGGAAAGAGTTCTTAAGCTTACCACATCAAAGGCAATCAATGGATAGAAAAGAAATTATAGAATATCTTAATATTTTTGTTTCTTGGGGAAGGGGTTGTAGGTTAGTAGCAAAATGCTTTGCCTACCATGCTCAAGGTTCTGGATCTACCCCAGTGAATCATTGTACTAAATACATGACTCTCTTGATTCAAAGCGTCCTGTTAATAAGTCAAAAAATGATCTGTATATTTAAGATGGTTTTAACTGAATCATCTGCAACTCGTAGTCAAAACATTCCACTATAGAAAAGGAATCTCATTTGTGTATGAGATCATTTATTTAGGAGCCAGACAAAATATCTGGGACAATCCCAAAATACACAATTATATACCAAAATGCTCTTTGGATTCCGATGTCATCTTTTAACATTGTACTGTGTGCAGAGTTCTCATTTTTAAATCATGGAGGGATGCAAAGCTTCAGGATGCAGAAAAGAATGTGCATTGTCCTTAGGAAGTGCATAAACATTACAAATCTTGATGAAGGGCATCTTGTTCTCTTTCACTCGATGAGCATTGAAATACTTGAACTTTTAAACAAAAGATGTAGCATTTGTAAGCTATTTAACTTTCTTTACTGAAAGTTTACACTTGAAAGGGTAATTTGTACATGTGTATGCATGCCTTGAACTTCATAGTCTTCATTTCATGTTCATTATTCACATAACTGTTATTATGAAGAAGACTGAAATACAACAAACATTGCATGCACTGAGGATTACTAAACAGATTTTTGATTTGGCTTTTTTTTTTTTTTTCTTTTTCTAATTTGAGTCTAGGAAGGGAATTCAGGCAAACACAGCTCTGATCACTGTTTACCAAGTTCAGGTGCAATGAATCATGTCAACAAATTCAAATTCTCTCTAGAAATTCCACTAGTTGCAATCCCAGAAAAGAGAACTTGACCAGAGATACTCTCTTACTCTATTTTCTGTTCTGTAAACAAAATGCCTGAGACTTGGTGACTTATAAAAAAGAAGTGATTGACTTGGGATCATGGGGGTGTAAATGTAGTTCTTTTTTTTTTTTTTCCTAGAATGGCTCTATAAAAGCAGAAGTTAAGTAGGTGGATGTGGGATAGAGGCACGTGATGTGTGAGATAAAGACCCACTCTCATAGCCTCTCTCATGCCATCCAGAGAAAAATGCTAATCCATCTGAAAAACTCAATCACCTCTAAATCACCAATACTTCTCAACACAGCTATGTGGAGGACCAAGCCTCACCATGTGCTTTGGTGGAAATAAGCCATCGTTGTCCCATAGCAGATGCCACCTCAGGGCCAGCTAGTGAGAGACAATGCATCACGGCCTGGCCATTATTCTTCTATGGAAAAATTAAAAGTTCGGTAGCTAAAGCAAAATGCTCTTAACAGCATTCTTTTTTTTTTTCCCCAGCCCTTCATCTAAGGACCACCTATTTGTATAACAATAGCTGAAATGTTGTCCCAGATAGTCCCTCTTTCAGCTTCTATCAGCATTGTAACAGTGCCTGCTTCTGTTAGACACTTTTTCTTGTGTGTTTCAATCAAAATGTCACTTTGCCACTGTTCCTAGAGAGCACTTTAATATTTTCATTAAAACCAATAAAAACCAAGAAATGACAAGGGTGCAGGTGGGAGCAGGCAATTAAACTCCTCCTCTACGTATTGTTAAATAGCAGTTGAAGGAAGAAAGAAGCCCTCATTGAACACCTGTCCCTTCTTCTTTGAATGGCAGCTAGCAGAAATCCACTTAGCTGGCTATTGTCTGCTTATTTTCCTGACAGATAATGTGAAAAAGCAGACAGTTATGGGGCCAGTAATTCAGAATTAATTTTCCCTTCACAAGAGTGCTGTGGACACTGAGTGCAGTAATGGCGCCTGATCGGGATTCAGAGGGGTAAACAAGACAATTTGAGATGATGGGCAGGAGATAAAAGCCCTTTAACTGGCCATTTCTTTTGCTAGTTTGACCTGTGAGGTTTTTTGTTTTGTTTTAGTTTTTTTGTTTGTTTGTTTGTTGTTTTTGTTTCGTACCTTTTATTATTTTTAAGTGTGTCCCCAGTGAAATTAAGTCTGAAGGCTTTATCACTAAAGATCTGCCTGGTGTTTATATACCTTTGTGTTTACATATGTGAAAAGAGAAGACAAAAGAAAGATGACTGTTACATTACCTTGCATTTCCGCGCCATATTAAAAATGTTAGTGGCTGCAGAAGATGGCTGAGAAGCCACACATTACGACTGTTTATAGAGCTTCCTCTGGTGAGCTTCTACCTCAGTTGAGAAAATTACCACATTTCCTTTAATGAACAAAGACCTTTTGCTAACCTGCCATTATTGCTTATTTCATTCTGATAGGAAACATCCACCCCCAACATGCACAGCAAACATTGGCTCTCATCAGACCAAATCAAGATTTTCTCTTGCTCTTATTTTTTCTGTCTCCATCTCTCTCATGATCCCACCCCCTTCTCTCTCTCTCTCTCTCTCTCTCTCTCTCTCTCTCTCTCTCTCTCTTTCTCTCGCCTCTCCCCCATCTCCCCTTCCCAAGATTCATCCCCAATGCCCTGCACATGCCCTTTTTTCCCTCTTCTACCTTCCTCCTCTCAAGTCTTCTCCACAGACTGGCTGAATGAGGGAACTGTCTGGGTATGAGGTAAAGAGGAGGATTGGAAACAACTGTTGTCTGGCCAGACTTCAAGAACCCATTGGCAGACAAATTGCAGACAGAGCATGTGAATTATCTATCTCCCACACCCTGACGCAAAGCACTCAGAATAAATCAGCATCGGAGATTGATTTGCACAGAATTGCTTTATTCCTCAGGTAAAATTTATCGATCTGTTATAGAAAAATAAAATCAAAAGAAGACAAGCTATGCTAAAATAGCAATCATAAATCCTCCGGAAAACCCTGGCATCTGTGACACTTGGTGTTTGAGGTTGACTGTATCCCTGGGGAAGGCTGTTTTCATTGATGCTTCATTACCCGAGAGAAAATTTACAGAACATAAACATCTTGAAGCACATTCACTAGCTTATAAAATTACCATCATAAGGGTGGTGTTCCTAATTCACATGCCCTAACTAAGGATACACATTTTTACTTATTATATTTTCTCGCTCTCTCTCTAAAATATTAACGGGCTAATAGTTAGTGAGAACAAGATTAGTGAAAGTTTTGCTACTCAGAATACCTGAGATACAGACTTTCTTTCCACAGGGCCACCATTACTTCATGACCTTCTCAATACTAATTACACGTATTTTTTCAGGTACACATCAGGCAGCCTTTCCTAAATGCCTACCATGTGCCTATTTGATGCTCTACTACTTTCAAGTTACTGAGTTCCCAGATAGTGTTCACAGAATCAAATTCTGTCTTCTGCACACAGAAGAAGAACGCCAGCGCCTTCTGCCCCTGTAAATACCATCAATCCCTCTTCTTAGCTGTGATCTTTTCAGAGCCACACTTGAGGCATACAACAGGGCATGCAGTTCAGAAACATCCTAAAATATCTAGTCTTGTATTAGAAACAGACATATATACACAAGTGCCCAGTTATGTACCTATATCCAAATCAGAATATATTTAGAGAGGTTATGTTTAAAATATGTAAGCGGGGAGCATGCCATAAACCCAGTGGGTAAAGTCACTTTCTGACAAACTTGATTACCAGAATTCAATATTCTGAGTCCATGTGGCAGTAGGGGGGAGCTGACTCTCCCAAATTGTTCCTTGGCCTCTATATGCATGCTTAAGCATGCACATACACACCCATACACACCATACATACATACATACATACATACATACATATATACATACATACATACATTTATACATACTCCAACAAACATACTTGTCTGTTATAATTGTATTTTTTAAAAAAATATACAGCTTTCAACCTGTAAGGGCTTTTCCATTAACTAACATGGTAATATAAACTTCACACACTTATTAATGAATTTCATAGTTATTTCCACAAGTTGATGACAGAACAGCAGATGTATGGTGGAAGCTGATGGAAATCGGGAGAGTGTCCAGGTATTTTTTTTGCAGTTAGAAGTGAGAAGCTTTAACATTAGAAAAAATTAAATTTACATTCATTAAACAGTTACCCTCAAGTTTCAGGTAGGCATATGATATAAAAAATAAAACAAGCTTCAGAATGGCTACTTGTGTGCATATTGTCATACTGTGAGTAAAAACATGTGTTAGGAAAATTCTCCAGCACAGCATATGATGGTCATCACCAAGACATAGATTATATACTTATGCCCAGTAGACACATGCCATCCACCACTGCTTTATAGATAAACCCCCCTCACTCAACCCTCCAAGCTTCTGTACATACAGAAGTTCTGATAAAACCCAAGATGAGTCAAAGTGTCTCAGAATAACTGTAGTTTCTTGTGTTAATTTCGTAATCATTCCCAAAATATGAAAACTGTGTAGATGAAACATGCCATACCCAAAGTAGAAGAAAATGTACTGTATCATATAATTTTTAAAAGTTTCTCTTTCTTTTTCTATAAGTCAGTTAAAAAATAAAGGTGGAAGAAAATTTCTAAGGCATCCCAGGAAAAGAATTTGAGACACAAATTTTTAATAGCATCCAGTTTATGTAATGGAACATTGTCTGCTATTGGTTATGTTTATCAAGTTGAGTTTTTCATGTAGTTTCAAAATGTTAAATGTAGATCATGTAATTTTTACCACCTAGGGTTTTATTTAAAAACTGTACGTTATGAGACAATGAGTCACTGAATGATTAAACATGTTCTAATGAAAGCTGCTACAATAAAGGCATGTATTTTATGCTCTTCCTTATTAAATACTTGTGGAGCTCTCTTCATAAGGGTAACAGTAAAACTTTGACACCTTTTTAATATAATCTCATATATATAACACAAAACACACATTTTGATATAGAAGAAACAGTGGGTATGAGCCTATACTGCTAATTTGTTTGAATGTGGGGACTGATATAGCACTCTTAATTTTACATTGTCTGCTTATGACACTTGTAGCAAGTGTGAGTTTTCACACACAATATGAAAACATTATTCTATGTTAAAATATCTTTTGTTTTTATTGACCAAAAGTAATGTCTAAATATTTAAATTTATATTGATCAAAATGTTGAGGTCATGTATCTTTTTCAAGGTCTAGAACCCCATGCTCCCTGCCAACAAGAAAAGATCTCAGGTGACCACTCTACTTATTGAAGGTGAGAAACAAAGAAAAAAAGAATATTGGCCATAACTTATTTCTCTAAAAGCAATTATATAGAAGACATGCTTGTTTATGTGTGCACTGTTTTTTCTGAGATTGTTTGCCTTAGTGAATTTGGGCTAGTGTGTCAAAGTATTGTGGACTTGGTAGCTTGTAAAGAACACATTTATTTTTCCTGCCTCTGGAGGAAGAAAAGTTAAGGATCAAAGCATATTTGTTATCTAGGAAGAGCCCACTTTCTCACATACTCTACTTTTTTATGTCTTCATAGGGACAGGGGGATGAACTTCCTCTGGAGGCTTTTTCATAAGAGAATGGTTCCCATCCATGACACTTTGCATCCTTCATGCTTTTCACCTCTGAAAGACCCATCATCAAGTACCCCACATTGAAGGCTGGAGGGTCACCGATATCCATACAATAGAATTTCATAATGGCTATCCCTTCCAGTAATTCATATTTTTCTCATAGACAAAATTCATTCATTCCTATGAGCCCCTTCGGCCCTAACTCCCTGCAGCATAAACTCAAATGTCCAAAGTCACATGGAAATGTAATCTAAATCCAGTGTAGTGAGGCTCAAAAGATGAGTCATTCTGAGACAGACTGCATTGCGCTGTGCACTCTGACACAAAGACAGGAGGACGGTCAATTTCTAGTATCCTGTTCTAGCTCATAGAAACATGTAAGAGAATGGGCTCCTCAATTTCTCATGCCCATGTTTCTACACGGCATTACTAGTTGAGCAGGTGAATCAAAGTTGGTCCAATACCACTCACTTTGTTCACAAACACGGCAATGGGAGGAGAGCAGAAGACAGGTCAAAAGACAGCCAAGAACATGCAGTTGGGGTGCTTTCCCCAAGGGGATTTACCAGTCACTGTCATGGCTGTTTGGCTCTTGCTGTTTACACAAACCCTCCTAAAAACCTTCCCAGGCCCAAGTCTCATGACTACCAGAATTCTCCGCCAACCCCTTTTTGTTTTATCGTTTCTGGATCAAGCCTTACTGGCCAACAGTTGTTCTTCCTGAATAGGACATGTTTTCTTAAATCTATTCATAAGGTAGATCTATCTACTTTATTGATGAGACATAACATAGAAAATAATTCTAAATTTTAACAACCAAACACAGAAACTTCTAAATATAAAGGCTATTACCTAAATATATGCAGGTTGAAAATTTTAGCAAATTTTAGTATACTAAACTGGAGCTAGTTTTGTAGTAAAACTGCTCTTCAAATCTCATGTTCTCACCATTATCCTGAGACGAAGGTTTCATTTTGTTTCATCTCACTTGACTGTTTAACCAGACATAGTATTCTTATATATAATGGTATCTGAAAGAATATTAGAACCAAATAATATGTCTATATTATATTTAATTGTTATAGTTCAGAGGTAGGAAAACTGGTAAATTGAGTTTAAATAGCCTTCTTTTCTAGACGAGCTTTCACTGTAGCCCAGGTTTGCCCCTCCTGTTGTTGCCCCTGAGCACTAGGATTATAGGTGTCTACTGTCATACCTGGCTAGTTGCTAATTGTTTACAGTACAACTTAAACAAAATCTATAGATTTATAAAGCAATGAAGCTAAAAGTAAGCATATCATTTGCACTGCATGTCAGTAACAATAAGGGCCAGGTTAAATGGGATCAGGCATAATTAGCATGATTATAATTTAATATCAAGAGTAGGCATAAGGGTGGGGGACAAAGATGGGGATACTCAGTTCATATTTTCTACATATCTATACTTATTGAACCCTATTTAAAAGAAATCAATGCATACATGCTTATATTATAATTCCTAGAAAATTAAACTGGGAATATATATTTACCATAACTTGTACTACAAATAAGAAGTCAGAACTTACTTGTCAAATTTCATTCTAACTTCATTGTGGATCTGAAAGTAGACACTGAATTTGCCTCTACTCTTTTATGTGAAAGGTCACTAGCTCTGACATTTCCTGCTTCTCTAAGGGAGATGGGTGTTTCTACGTTTGGCTTGGTTTGGTTCCGACAGTGTCTTGCTGTAGCTCAGGGTGGGCTTGAATTTGTGCTCTCTCTGCTTTCCCCTCTCACTTGAAGAGCCTGGGGTTACATGCAGGTGGGCAGCACCATTCTGAGTTTACAACTGATCAAGACTGTAATTACCTTACTCCGTATGACAATGAGAAGAGCCAAAGACATTTCAGCCCCTGAGGGACCCTGAGAAGAACACAGATAAAACATGTCAAAATCTTGAGTTCAAGTTCTGATTCCATTGTCATTTAGTTTTTCTGGGCTTCACTTTCTTCTGTGAAAAGCAGAAATGGCAACACCCAAAGTTGATGAGAAGTTCAATAAAAGAAGTAAGTATGAGGCTATTTTGCATTGAGTGTCATGAAGCAACAGTGACAATAACAGCTTATGTGGCATGCTTTCCATGCAATACTCATTTTGGCAATTACTGTGGCTATATGGGGCACATCTGAGAACTTCCTTTTCCAGGGTCAACTCACCAGTCAGCTTTCTTAGTGGCTGTACTGCTATTCTTCTGTTTATAGCTTAATGTGAGAGAAGTGGCTGTTTTCTGAGACAGTCTGCTTCACCTACAGATGAAAAAAAAATCTTGATCTTGTTATAGTTTTCAATCTAAATTATTTATATTTACCTGAACAAAGAAATGCCTTGAGAGTGCTGGAGGTTAATGCCCAGCCCCACCCCACAAACACCAGGAAGAGATGTGTCTTTGTTGACCAGGGATTGCTTTTACAGGGCATCTGTACAGCAAAATTGTGAATCGTAGACTCCCCATGTAAGCACAAAAGCTGCCTTCCCTCTATAAAGTAGTTAAGTGGACGTTATTGATGAAAACTCAAGTGAGATGTGACATCAAGCCTTAATTATACCTTAAAAGGCAAGAAAGATAGAAAGTAAAGCCTAATTCAATTGAAAAGTTGATGACTGAGCAGTAATCATGGCTTCCTGCCCCCAAATGTATTTTCCTCAAGTGCTACCCACACAGAAGATTGTTAGCAGTAATTAGATTCCTGTTGCTCTTCTTAAGATACTTTATTCAGACCAAGAGAGAGATGCTTCATTCAACAGTTTGAAACTGTTTGTGCTTATATGGATACACAGGCTTGAGCTGCCCTCCAGTGAGTAAGACTCAAGAGCCTCCTATTATTCCAGCACTGCCGACGACATTGGTGGTGCCAATCATAGCCTCATATTTTAGAAATGTATTCCCCCCCAATTATAATCACTAGATACATCAAAACTATGTTGAAATACACTCAATACACCAACATTTACTTCTGCAATTTTTGACAGTTCCAGCTGTATAATGCATCTATTGAAAATTGTGTGGGCAGCCTGTGTGTGTCCAGTCTCCGCCATTATCCAGACAAACAGAGCTACTTATGCCAAATGTATAAGAATTGTCTTAAAATACCCACAGAATTCAAGTAATCCTATGTAAAATTTTAAGAAATTCAGCAACTTGAGCCATGTGTTATAACTAATACACACACACACACACACACACACACACACACACACACACACACACATACCTCCTCTAAGTGTGGTAATGTTGATATGGCTCAACACTGAAAATAGACAAATTACAGTTGAAGTTCTCCCATTCTTAAACAACTCATGACTTCAGTGGCATTATCCTGGACAGTACTTTCTGGCTGAAGAAGCCAGGAGCACTGAGATTTGTCTGTGGTTACTAAAAAAACGATGACTTCAAAGCTATACTGATTTTAGTGATTATCTCCTTCCAGCTAAAGAGGTTTCAGTAACAGGAACGTTAATGAAAGCTGACATGGAAACCGAAGTTAACTTTGATCTTTATATTTTACCGTATGGCCTCAAATTTCTGCAATGATCGAGTCTGTTGCAATTTGAAACATGCTTGTAAATATTAAGGGGGAGGGGATATGATTTTTAAATATCAGGCTATGATCTAAACAGAGAAAATTGTGTAACAATTTCCTAGATTCCTGCAAACAAAATACCTATGACTAATTCTGGAAAAATGGCTTATTTATTGGTCGCACCAACCCCCACTTCTCCTTCTGTTGACAAGGAGTTGAGGCAGTTGACAGGTCCAGTTTTACTCAGGCTGATTTGAGACACTTATTAGTCAGCCAATTTGGAGCACAACAAGCTTTGGTGGCCTAATGCCACCTCCGGTCACATATTAACCTCGTTTTGGCTTAAATGCTCCATTTAAATGGGCAACCTTATCCAGCTGGCAGGGGAATAGCACTCACTTTAAATTGGATATTATTTTGAATTACAGTCAACTCTGTAATTCAATTCAGTGCGATGTGGCTGCTAAAAACCCAAGGATCTTAGGCTGCATTAATAAAAGTATAATTTCTGGTTTATGGGAAGTAATTGTCTTTCTATATTCTGATCAAGCCACACCTGGAGTATTATGTTCAATTACAGGTCAACATTTTAAGGACTGAGACAAATTAGCATATGACCTGAAGAGGAAAATCAGGATGAGGAAGTGTCTGAAAGATATTGCCGTTTTTAAGGACTGGATGACAGAAAGAGAACTAGATGGTATAGAAAATATAATACCTGCCCTCAAAGACTTGAGCTGTTGAATGTAACTGACAGCAAATGTTGCACTTTTCAGAAGCATCAGAGGTATAGATTATTTATATGAATGAGTGTACACATGGTGGATGACTACAGCAAGCTGGCCACTCTGATCTGAGAAAATAGAACAAGGGCAGCTACCCTGAGAAGCTTGGGTTCTCTGTGTACTAACCAATAAAGGGACGTAGCTGCTGAGGTGACATGTACAACTGGACTGAACTCTTTGCAGCCCACAGGGAGGAAATGCTTCCTACCACTGAAAGGGGTACATTTCCTTTCCTACAAACTTACTAACAAATTTGCAGAAACAAAAGCTCAGTAGGCCTGCATCTTCCCAGAGAGCCACAGTTTTCAGGTTTGCAATAAGGTTAGGCAAAGACAGTTCTGACAAAAAGATATAAGTACTTACCATAAACCAGAATGGAGATGGAAAACATCAGCTTGGAATTATCTTAGAAGGAACTTTGCAAAGGATCTACTTAGAAAGTCATCTAGAGAGCTGGCAGAGAGGCTTAGAATCTAAGCTGAGGAGGCGGGCGGGGGGGGGGGGGATAACTAACACCAGGCTAAAGGAAGTTTATATAGAGTCCCCCTCAGTCACAACACAGGTTTCTTCTCTGAACAAGCAAACATGGGAAATATCTTTCCAACCCATAACCATGACAGGTAAGATCTGCAGCTTTGTGGGTATTCCACTTGATTCCATTCTAGAGGTGTTTGTCCCTTAGCGTCTGGAAGAAGCACAAGTGGGAGAAACAGAGAGAAGGACAACCATTTATTTCATTTCAGGACATCTAAGCCAGGGCAGCTAAGGTGGCAGATGTAAACCTCAGTAATACTGGATCCTTTGTGATCACTCCTGAATAGATGCTCAAGACAGGCAATAGCCTACCATTGGAGCATTCACCAGCATGTGCAAAGCCCTGGGGTGGATTCCAGTCATTAAAAAAGAAAGTTAAGCATAGAAGTGAGGCTTTTTTGACCAATAATAACCAAAGTTTTTTTTTTTTTTAATTTCTGAGAGTCAGGGAAACAAAATACAGAAGCTGAAATGTCATCCACGTAGCACAGAAAGAATGGGGCCCCCAATACACCTTGAAAGTGACACTGACAGAGGAAAGAGCAGGATTATTTTGAATATTTCTATAGAATTTCACACACACACACACACACGCGCGCGCACACACACACACTCCATGTGAAAGGCATAGATTTCACATAGAAAGAAGAAATTCTTGATATGAAATTGTCTAAATATAAAATGAGCAGAGTAAAAAAACTATTGCTCCTTTCCCACCTATGCCTCTTGCAAAAGCTATGGCTAAGAGCAGCTCTCACAAGGCACAGTCATTGGAAGCTCTGATCTAGCAAGGTAGCCCTAATGGAAGAGACAAAGTGACCTAGAAAGCAGCCAATCCTCAGACCAACTCCAGTGCATTTTATTAAGATTGGTTTTGCTTTGGCTACAGGTCTCTGTGTCGGTATGTGCCCTTGAGTGCAGGTGCTCTGGAGTTTGAGCCCCTGGAACTGAAGCTGTAGGTTGTGAGCCTCCCAACATGGAAGCTGGGAGATGACTGTGGGTTCTAGGTAAGAGCAGTACACACTCTTAACCACTGGGCCATCTCTTTAGCCCCCACTTTATTTTCAAAATCAAAGAGGCACCAAGGATACCCAGTTCTTCTGTGTCCCTGACCCATAGATTAGGATATTGTCACTTAATGAAGGGTGTCAGATATAACACATGATCACAGCTTGAGGACAGCTGAGGTTTGACTGCCACTTGTGCTCTATTTTAAAACAATTACATTTCTGATAGCCATTCCTGACAAAGGAGTCTCTGAATTTGTCTGGACTGACAAGGCATAGAGCAGAGAATAGCACCGTGGCAGAGATTGGATCCGTGTGCTGCTAGCCCCTCCACGCAAGCTTCGGGATTGCTTGATTAAATTCATTTTCTGGGACTGAACTTTAATAGATACTTTAAAAGATAACAAAGCTAACCCAGAATCTCAAAACAAAAGGAATAGGGAAAGGATCTTACAAAGTTGTGTGGCATGTATAGAGAGGAGGCTTATAAAGTACTGAAATGGAGACAGACATGGATGATTTGATTCTGATAAATGGTACCCCCCTGCCCAAACTGAGAGCACATCCAGACATCTTTATGTCTGATCTCCAATAATCCTGCCAGGAGGTAGAGAACTGTCGATTTAATTAGGATGTCAAAGAATTTGGCTGATCCCCCAAATAAATTAGGCCATGACGGACTAGGAATTCATTTATTCAATTTCATTCACTCAATAAATATTCACAGGGTACTTATTCTCTGGCAGGTAGTGTGGTAGTTACTGCAGATAAATTCAAGAGCAAAGCAAATATAAACTTTCCTGCTGTAGAGCTTAAAGTACAGCTGAGAACACAGATACCAGACAGGGAATTACAAGCGTGGTAAGGACTGCGAGCGTGGTTCAATTGCATCAGGGAAAATTCTGATGTGTGTGTAACTTGTGAGTATACTGTTTATACATGAGATAGGTCGAGGGGAAACAGAGGGGGTGATTTTTTAAAAGATGCTAACATGCTCAAAACAGTTTGGCAAAGCTATGAGAAAGAAGGGCAGCATCAGTGCTCAGGTTTGTACACTGAGGTTTACTTCATTGCCATGCATACGCATTTGATTTTATTAAGACAGGCTTAAGGAGGCATTGGAACATGTCAGATATCTGAAGGGTGTTCTGTTCTCCCCATTGAATCCTTTATTTCTGCAAATTCTCATCCATTCCTGGGGAAAAGTGAGTGATTGTGCAGACAGAGACGACCTTTACTGTCTCCATGTAGTGCAGTGTTATATTAGGCAACTCAGGCCGCTATCAAGAAACATCATTTGCTAGGTGACTCAATTGCAGACAATCTGTTTTCTAACAACTCTGGAGGGTGAAAGTGCAAGATCAAGGTTCCAGTGTGATTATGATTGGATTTTTTTTTTTGAGGACATCTGTCAGCGTGTACCTTCCTACCATGTCTTTGCGTAGTGGCGGACGGAAGACTCGCTGTCTCTCTGCATCTGTCTCTGTCTCTCTCTGTCTCTCTGTCTCTCTCCCTCTCTCTCTCTCTGTCTCTGTCTTTCTGTCTCTCTCCCTCTGTCTCTCTCTCTGTCTCTCTGTCTCTCTCTCTGTCTCTCTGTCTCTCTCTCTGTCTCTCTCCCTCTGTCTCTCTCTGTCTCTCTCCCTCTGTCTCTCTCTGTCTCTGTCTCTCTGTCTCTCTCTCTTTGTCTCTGTCTCTCTGTCTCTCTCTCTGTCCTTCCCTCCCCTCTCTCCCCTTTGTTCCCCTTTCTCCCTCTCTCTCTCTCTCCTTTTCTTCCTTCCTCCTCCTTTACTCTTCTTTTATTCTCTACATCTCTCTCCTACTCTCTCTTTCCTGGAGTCTCTGATATTTCTGCTAAGGTACCAGCTTTGTCCATTTGGACCTTTATTAATCTTCATCGTTTTATAGACCCTATCTCCAGCACTACTCTAGAGATCTGAAATTTGGAGGGTAGCACAATTCAGTCCATTGCATGTATAATACAAAAAAAATATGCATACTAATCCTAGATTTTTCTTAAAAGGAACCTGAATAAGCAAATATTAATTAAAATCAATGCCTTTGCACTGGCCTAGTGTATAGTACATGCTGGGTGGGGCTGCCTTAGTAACATATATGTGACAGTAAAACTAGGCACTTCATAAGCAGCCTCTAAGTTTGTTCAAGTAGTCTAGCTCTTATTAAGCACATTGTTTTCCAATGAAGGCATGAGACTGAGGGAGAAGGTGGGATTGATATCTCCATAAAATGGCCTTCCTGTTCCCTCCATCCCTAGAGACCTATTAGCTTTATTGGGAAAGGTTGGCTTGCATGGCATATCACAGTAAACTGAGTGGCAACAGTTTTACTATTTGATGATAAGAACAGCTTGTAAGTATGATGGGGATGTGACAAGCATTGCATTCGCCTTCAGCTCAGAGTTGATAATGAAGGTAGTGAATAGTCAAAAGTTACTCCTGGGGAAAAGATGCACTGCCAGCTTCTTTCTTGTCCTGTAAAGCAAGCCTGGGTGACTTGGCAACTGACCAAAGCTGGTATATACTAGGTTGGCAATGGCTACATCAAAGACTAAGATAATCTTAAAAGTTGTTTCCATGGGGCATCCAGGCATCGAACAATGTGTCAGGCACACCTTTAAAAGGTTTTCTTAACACACACACACACACACACACACACACACACACACACACACACACACACACACACACAATCTTATTGCAACAAACGAGAAAATTTTACTTTCAATCTCAAAACTTTAGCAATTCAGCATCTCTCTCTTCTCCTTTTGGACTTGGAAATGTTATAGACCCTGGGGCAGAAAAAAAGGAGAGAAAAAAAAAAAAAGAAAGAAAGAAAGAAAAGAAAAGGATGCCAGCACACCAGAAAACAATACAATGAAGAGTAAGGACCCAGGGAACAACACAAAGCTGAAGGGAGCAGGCAGCCCTGTAGCCTAGTGCAGCCTATCGAAGGTTGGCTTCAACTTCCTTTAAATTTGAAATATGACTGCCAGGCAAATAGTTCCATCCTCTGTCTCTCCTGAGCTTGTGACAGAGCATAAGTACCTCCTGGAGTGCCAGCTGTTTAGCCATCTGCCCCTTGGCCACCATCAAGCTTCCTGGAATGCAAAAGGGCCTTACCAGGCTTCGGTTAACTGGCATTCCGCAGTGACACTGGACAGCAACAGGAAACAGCAGTAGCATCAACTAGAATGTTCTCCAGGGATTGGTTTCATATCTTTTTCCTCCCTGAACTTATTATCAATAAATATTATTCTCTAGACTAGGTAAACATATTTGAAGTTTTTTAAAGGTACTTTATGCATTGATGCCCAAGAGGATAGAAATGTTTCCTAGAAGTTATGGAAGAAGGAAAGAGGATAATAAAAATGCTAAGTTGATTTCTTTTTATAAATCCCAGGGGGAGTATAAAGAAGAAATATAAAATGCTCCCAAGATCTCTACCTTCACACAGTTGCTGACATTTTAACGATTAAGAGTTTTACATGTATGTGGAAGCCAAAAAGGAAGATTCAAATGATCCAGGGATATGGAAAATGAGATTTAAATATCTCCCTTTGTCTCCTTCTTTTCTGAAAATTTACTTAACCAAGAAAAATGCGAGAATTCCACTCGTCCGTGTCCTCCAAGAGGTGGCACCAAGGTGGAATTAGATGCACAAGAATAATTTTAGGGGAAGTACATATGAAAGAAGGTGGGAAAAGCTGAGGGCTGCATTAAAACACAGTGCAGTTTGACTGAGAAGAAGGCAGGCAAGAGAAGGGAAGATAATAGTACCTCAGCCTCCTGTGAAGTTTCAGACAATTATACTAATACCATCTGGGAATCCTAAACCCATCCAATTATCTAAGAAAGCCTCTGTCTATGAGGAACAGCCTAACCTACTAGTCAGGCCATGCTTAGTCCTTGGATGAAGCAGCAGAGGAAAGCATGGCTTCCTCCTCAACCCAATAGTGGATTTAAGTTTGACAGTTGCAAGCCTTCAATTGGCTGTGCCCTCTTTATCCAAGACCTTTGGGCCATTCTATTAACTAATTTATATAACTTCTCACACAAGATTTATAAACTTAACTTCAATCGCCATGTTTAATTTATTTAGAAGTATGGTCTTCTAAAAACAGTATATACATTTTGCTAAGTTAAATTATCTTGATTTTCCCCTCTATTTCATACAGAACTAGCTATCTATTCTTAACAGTGGTTCCTTAATTATGCTGATGGTTAGATGATAGATTTCAACTAATCACTTATTACTAAAGCTTCTTTTAAACTTAGATGTGGCAATTTCAAAAATGAGGTAATGAGAACAATCTAATTCCACAGTGATAACTTACAATGATATAGACAGGGAGATGAGATACTGCAGATGCTACGGTTTTCAGAGTAGGACAAATTTAACATGGAGGTTTGGTAGGGAATTCTCTAAGAATCTGTGTGATACAGAAGGATGGGAAGCAGGGCTAGACAGAAAGAGATGGGGTACAATAAGTTTGAAACTATGGAAAATTGCAAACCTAGATTGTTCTTGATAGTTGTCTGAAGCTGGAGCAAAGAGACCTGCATTATGTCCCCAGTTGAGAGGTAATTCCTTGACCCAAGCCATCATCATCTTTTCCAAGCAAATTTCAAAGGCTTTCTGGTCAACGTCCCTAGCTTTTCTGCGTGTCTGTAAGTCATTTTCAACAATGTGTTGTGCTACTATTTGAATATGTCCCTGTGTTAGAAGTTTTATACCAAAGTTTATATGTTAAAAATGTTTGCTGGCATAGAGAAGTGGCTTATAGTGAACACAGAATAGGAGTGGCAGAGGCAGGAGGATCCGGGGGCCTCAGTAGTTAGTCAGTCTAGCTACCTCAAACCCAAAGTGAAGAGAATGACAGAAGAGGACACCCGGCTTCTTTGGCCTTGACACACACACACACACACACACACACACACACACACACACACACACACACACACATAAAAGTGCCCCACCCTCACACATAGTTACATAAGGAAGAGTCGTTAGAATTAGATGATATCATGAACGAGCAGCTGCCCTCTTGCATATCATTAGTGGCTTTATCCAAAGAGGAAGAGAGACTACTGGTATGCTTGCTCTGTCTTGACTCGTTACAATGCAGCCCGACTGCATCAGATGCCAAGTGGAGTCCAGTGATGTTCTTAAGTTTTCCAACTTCTGGAACTGTGAACCAAAGGGACTTATTTTCTTAATAAATAACCTCGTCTTAAGGTTTTGCTATAACACCTGAAAATACACCAGAACATGCTTGCTTGTACTGAAGTGGAGGAGGAAAACATTCACAGTAGCACTAGCCAATTCTGAAAGTGTATATACTCCCATCACAATGATCTCAAGGTGAGTGTGTTAGATAAAGGCCTTGAAAACTTCCTGAAAATGTAGCTAGATTCTCATCCAACCTTGGAGGCCAGCTTCAGCACACTACTGTGCATTCATCACAGCACATCTGGAAGAGTCTTTGTAAAATGTCACCTGTATCATGTCATCCCCCGTCCCAAACTTCTCATGTCTTTCTTTCATGTTTATATTTAGAATTCAATCAGTGTTATACCCCAAACTGTTAACCTGGTACTATTTCCCTGTCATTGTTTAGACCCTCTTTGAATACTCATTGTTTAGATGCTAGGGGAAACTTTGTAACCTCTCCAACAAGTTTACTTCCAAGCTTCCCTGAGCACACTTCAAAATGTGATCAAAAGCTCAGAACCAGAGCTTTGTGGACACAACCACTCAGGTCGTGCTTCATTTGGAAGTATAGAACTGGTCGGGAAGACCTGAACTCTGATTAATGAATAGGTTGTCCATAAAATGAAAGAGGGTAGAGGATTGGTAGTTTTATATTTGTTACTTGCTAGGTTTCATTTAAAAAGAAACTCTTTGCATGTGTTTGTTTACTGTTAACCATGGCTTACTTAAAAAAAATCAGCATTTACTAAATGGAGGAACCAAATCTAGACAAATATGTCATCTGTCATCCATTCAATTGTATAATTTTTCTAGGACTTACTAAAACTAGAGTACATGACAATAAACTAATGATCTTCTAATACCAAGCAGGGCACTACAGACTAACTGCATTTATATTTTTACTTTACTGTGATATGAAACCAAAGGGGTGCAAAAATCTCTTTAAATTGATTTACTCAAATTTGATAAGGGACAGGAGATAAAGGGCTATCTAGAAAGGTATTTATAAATGAAGAAATTGCAGGACTGTGATTAAACAGAAAGACTCCAGAGAAGAAGACACACATCGCTTAGAAAACATTGGAGGGACAGGGAAAAGCAGTCAGCACTTTGCCAACTGCATGAAAATCTGAATGAACTCCCAGAGATTTGGTTGCTTGAAATTTATCAAAGACCTGAACATCCAGTTTGATCATTGCTAATGATGAGTTGGGATAATAAACACAAGGTCTAGGTTATCACACTCTGACTATGTGTGAATAAAAAATCAATAAGGCTTCATATGAAATGAAAGCCCTTAACCTCCCTAACAGCCCAAGGGCCAGTGTGTTTATGAACTGGAAGCGTGATAAACTCGATGTCAGCCAATGGGGCATCAAGCTCCGGACATCCTTGAATCTCTACATTGTCTATTACTTCTGATTAAGTACATCCTATCTAGGCCATAAAAATGACACCATTAACTAACAATTTAGCAACACTGTGTGTAGGAACAGGTCAGAACCATGTGCACCTCTAATTTAGATGTTTTACTCAGGCACACTGAAGTTTATCAATTATTGTTGGGGATCTAATACATGATCAGTTCTGTTCTCAGTATCATGGCCTCAGAGACACCATGATGTGTTTTGCTCCCATCTCACTGCAAATATCAATGATACTAGTACTTGCCAATACAGGTCTGCTTTCCATTGTTTTTCTCTATTGCTGAACAATATGTTTCTCAATCTCTCTCTCCTGCTTTCCTTGCTCTCTTTCTCATCTCCTTTCTCCTTGTTCAAAATAAGGGATAAATATAAAAATCATATAGAGGCTATAAAGACTGATAGATGATAGGTGGGTAGATGGTGATGTTCGCTAGATAGACGATAGATAGATATGAAAAATAAACTATATATTCAAGTTGCACAGCATACGGCAAGTGACAAATGGCCCTAATTCTTAAGTACTTCTTGAATGCATTCATTTTCCCCATCTTTATTGATAAAATTTATCTCTCCTTATTTCTCATTTTGTTACCTGGATTTTGGTAATAAACCTTATTACTGGAGCTTCCTAATCTTAAACTTTGTTCAAAACTTTGTTCCCACAGTTAGTAAAGACTTAAAATTGACAATTTTTTTGCCAAGAAGACCCACTTTCTTTTTTAAAATTTCATTTAACTAATTTCTTCAGATTACATCTCAATTGTTATCCCATACCTTGTATCCTCCCATTCCTCCCTCTCTCCCACTTTCACCCTATTTCCCTCCCCTATGACTGTGACCAAGGGGGACCTCACTATATGGTCAAAGGCTATTAAGTCTTATCTTGGTAACCTGCTTATTCTTTCTCAGAGTGCCACCAGGCCTCCCCATCATGGGGAAGTGGTCAAATATGGGGCCCAGAGTTCATGTCAGAGTCAGTCCCTGCTCTCCACTCAATTGTGGAGAATGTCTTGTCCATTGGCTAGATCTGAGAAAGGGTTCGATGCTCACAAAGCAACAGCCCACAGACTGGGAAAAGATCTTCACCAACCCTACCTCTGACAAAGGTCTAATATTCAAAATATATAGAATTCAAGACATTGAACACCACCAAACCCAATAATCCAATTAAGAAATGGGGCTCAGATCTAAACAGGATTCTCAACAGAGGAATATTGCATGACAGAAACACTTAAAGAAATGCTCAATGTCTTTAGTCATCAGAAAATGCAAATCAAAATGATTCTGAGATTCCATCTTACACCCATCAGAATGGCTAAAATCAAAAACTCAAGTGACAGCACATGCTGGCAAGGATGTGGAGAAAGAGGAATACTCCTTCATTGTTGGTGGGAATGCAAACTGGTATAACCACTTTGGAAATCTATCTGGCACTATCTCAGAAAGCTGGGAATAGGGCTTCCTCAAGACCCAGCTATTCTGCTCCTTAGAATATACCCAGAAGATGCTCCACCACATAACAGGAGCATATGCTCAATCATGTTCATAGTGGCCTTGTTCATAATAGCCTGAACCTGGAATCAACCTAAATACCCCTCAGTTGAAGAATGGATTAAAAAAAAAAACTATGGTGTATTTACAGTATGGAATACTACTCAGCTATAAAAACAAAAAAACAAAAAACAAAACAAAACAAAACAACAACAACAACAACAAAAACCAAGGAAATCCCAAAATTTATGGAGATATGGAGGAAACTAGAAATGATCATACTGAGTGAGTTAACCCAGAAGCAGAAGACTTACTTCTGCGGCCAAGATAAAGTTTGAATTTTATCATATACTTTACAAACCCATTCCAAAGTCAATGTCTGTTTCTCTTGCTGTAGCCTTATCTCGTGGCAGCCCAGCTGTCTTGGTGTTCATCAGCCTCTCTGAACTTTTTCATCATTAATAATCTCTGTCATGTTTTAGACCTATTCTCTCTGACCAGAATGGCCACCCTTCGTCCTCTTCCCCAAACACACAGTTTTAGATAGCAAGCCATTTATACTGTCCTTTTCATATGTCTTGGGTCTCACAAGTCCAGGGAAGACTTTTCAGCTTTCTATGCAGCATTCAAGAATCCAATCTCTCTTATTCAACTTTGTAAAACCAACAATGCATAGATCACCTTAGGAATTAATTCATTAAATATAAGAGTGGAGAATCTTTCAAACTCTTAATGACTAGCATGGTGAGAGAGCCTGGCCTCTCTGGTATGTGAATGAAGCACAGGTGAAGGGCATGTATTAATCCATCACCACAGAAGCACATGGCTTAAGTTGGTTGAGCAAGAACCTCTGCAAAAGAACATGTTTCTGCTATCAGAGAGATGAAGTGAACATTAAAGATATGGGCCCTCGTGGGTTTGAAAGCATATAAGGAGGCGCATGTGAAAGGGTTCAGATGAAGGGAAGGAAAGGGAAAGGGGGAATGAGGGAACGGCATTATGAGTGGATGGTTGAGTGCATGAGCACTAGTGGAAGCGATGTTGTTGGAGGATGACAGGGAATGCGTAGCCAAGGTCATTCCCTATCTTTTACTTCAGTACCTTACCAGCAGACACATACTTCTAAGCTCAAGCCAACCATCCCCTCACCGAGAAGCACAGAGTATCTAGCCCTTCGTTATTAACCCTTAAGAATTTGAAAACTGATGAGTACCTAATTCATGCTGGGATGAAAGCATCTGTTATATTTTGGTGGAGAGGTGTATTAATTTTTCTTTTTTTCTCCGGGGGTCACACTGAACCGAATGTGAAATCTGCGTTGCTGGATGAGAAAGAGAAATGGATCAGAAGCGCTGACAATAGCATCACACCTATCACTCAAATTAAAGACTTTTTCCCAAATACTTTTGTAAAAATAACTTTTATTTTCCTGGTTCAGTTGTTATCTGGGAGGCTTATTATCTCCTTCTGCTGGCCTAGTCCCAGTCCTGGAAGCTTCTAGCCTCTAATTTAGCCTCTGAGACTTACTGCTTAGTGAGCTCACCCTTACTTGTTCTTTCTGAGCTCTGGGATGGCTGGTTCAATTCAGCTGTTCTGGCTCATACTGCTCTCCTGGCTGACTATTTAATCTAGATTCTCTCAGGCCAGAATTGCTCTGCTCTAATCTTCTGGCTTCTTCTCATTTTCTGGCTCATTCCGTCTTCACCTGAGTGTTCTCTCTCTCTCTCTCTCTCTCTCTCTCTCTCTCCTCCCTCTCCCTCTCTCCTCTCCTCTCCTCTCTCTCTCTCTCTCTCTCTCTCTCTCTCTCTCTCTCTCTCTCTCTCTCTCCCCCCCTCCCCCCCCTCTCTCTCTCTCTCTGCAACTATCTATTACTGCCATGGTAAAACTGCCTCTTAAGTAGCTTCCCTTTGCCCTCTCTCCTTGTGAGAGATGGGAATATCCTAGTCTTTCAAATCTTCTCTGATTCGTTACCTTTTCTGCCACTCAATGAGACATTAGTTTCAAATATGTATGCTTCCTTCTACAAACTAGCTTAACCTTCATTTGGGATTAAAGTTGTGTATCACCACACTTGGATATAAACTTTCTTTCCCTGCTACTTGCTCTATACTAAGCTGGCCTTGAACTTGGATCTGTTTGCTCCTGCCTCCTGGATTAAAGGCGTGTTTGTATTCCAGCTGAATCACACAGACCTAGAAGACCTTTGGATGTGATCTCTTGGCAGAATAGGCATATTCTGCATTAACATTCCCCAAATACTCATTTTACTTCTTAATGCAGAAAACATCTGTGACTTTGCTGTTCAAATTAGAGACAGAAATTGATTCAAGGAATCAAGTGTCTTAAGGGTTATAGGACTTGTTATTAAATTATAAAGCTTAGTTGATTTATACAACTTTAGGCCTTTAGATGCAAAAAGAGAAAACATGGCTGCCCCCAGCACTCATACAGTATATCTATTTGAAGATGCTAAAGTGAATTTGACGTCACAGTAAGCCGTTCATGCAGTCTACATTGCTGGGAGTTCTTCTCACAAGAGATTGATCAACAGCAAGCCCTGTGCCTCCCATGTGCGGACCATCCCACAAGTATGGGATGTGAGACGTATACACACTGTCTGAGGACATAAAGCAAATGCTAAGTATTCAAATAGAAAAGTTAATGAATTTTTTGATTATTCATCTTGCAGCAACCCGAAATTCATCCTGATAAATGATTACTTCTTAAGAAACGTTGCGTATGAGTGAGTATGCATGAGAAGGTAAATTATAGTAATTACTGCATTATATTAACTGTGAGTATCTCACCAAGAAGCCTGTCTGTGCCCTAAATAAATTTCATGGAGAAGGGGTGGGAACAAGAAAATCCCACGAGGTGGCCTTTTACTTCACAGTAACTGTGAACTGCTCTTCAAAACCACTTGTAGTAAGAAGAATCTTAACTTGAAAAGTGACATCAGCAGGGCATGGTGGTGCATGCCTGGAATCCCAGCTCTCAAGGAGGCAGAGGCAGATGGATCTCTGGTCTACAAAGCAAGTCCAGGACAGCCAAGGCTACATAGAAAAACCCTGTCTCCAAAAACAAGCAAGCAAACAAACAAACAAAAAGAGCCCTGAACAGAGCTGTGATTCTGAAGGCCCAACACAGTGATATCTTCTCAGGATGAGAGCAGTGATGGTGTCGGTAACTGAGCCTGAATGGCTTGCTCTTTTGAGAATGCTCCCACTCCATCTACACAGAGCACGTAGGTATCCTGACTCAAGGCCGAGTTGTAGTGTAACATCTCCACATCACTGGCTAGAATAAGTGACTCTATACCTGTTTGATTGGGTACAGTAGATTTCTGCAGCAGGCACAGATCCACTGCACATTCTGGACTCAGTCCCTTGTAGCTGGAGACATTCTCTTTTGCCAGGTACTGGGGTCTCTGTCCATTAAACACCCTGTAGCTTTAGGTCCTAATGCATCATGGCATGGCAGTAAACAGAAAAGGAAAACGTACCTCAAACTTTGACAATTAGACCTTGGACTATAATTCACTTTCATCCCAATTGTGGTCCTGATCTTGTTTATATTAGTATGAATTCATGAAAATGTAGTTTTCCTCTCTAGGGTATTTGTATAATAAGATTTATATTCAATTACAGCACAGTGGCTTTTATTCTCTGAGAAATTTTAGAGGCAGGAAGGAGGAATATTTTGGAGTCAAAGGCTTTTCACAGTTAATCTTAGTTTCATCTCTAACTCTGTGGAACTGTGGACACTAACAGGATTCTTCCTTTGCAGCTGACATTATAACAATGTTATACATTTACCCACTAAATTTTAATTCTCCATGTTAACTTGGCAACACAAAGAAAAGTTTAAAAATGTATTCAGAAGAAAACTTAATTTTTTTCTTGAAGACTGGCTGTTTTTATAACCTTGGAAACTTCAAACAATTTGCTGTAAGAGTGTGAAGAACTTTGGTGGAAGCTGTCGATTCACAGAAAGCTGCTGCAGGCTTTTGTAATGGCTCTGCATTCATTTCAGATGATATAAAAGGAAAAAGAAACTCCTACAGAAGGACAGGAATTTAAATAATAAATTCAACAATCTTTTATGGTATCCCTAGGCTTAGAGCAATCATAAATTAGAAGTTCTTCTTCTTCTTTTTTAATGAACTGCAACTTGCACAAAAAACCCCTATACATACATAGATGATGAGTTTTTACAACAGAGGTGATTCCCAAAATGCTGGAACCTGTATGGCTTTGAAGTTCTTTGTATGTTCAAGAATGTATCACATCACTCCACTAAACGTGACATTGTCGTCATGATACAGCTGTGTCAAGCTAAGCAAGCACTCATGACAATGAAGCCTAGGTAAGGGCTCTCAGCATACACACATGCAGGGATCACTGGATATCAACTGCTGCCTGATCTGTAGAAGAATTGATCTTATTTGCTTTGCTCCTAAGACACTTGGCCTTGACTATATTTGATCAAATTTTTAATGTACTTTAATTTTTTTCTTTTTTCTCTTTATTCCTCTTCCCTTTCCCCTTATTTTCATTTGTCTTGTATATTAGTCCTTATTCTCAAAAGTACATAAAATGGATTGACTAATGCAGAATATATTAAATCACACAGTCTATATTATTGTTCCAACAATTGCAGAAAAGCACATAAAATATTTAAACAAATAGAATTGAGAATCATGGAGAAGTGAGAAAAAGAACCATGGATGTCAGACTACAACAAAACACTGTCTTGTTACTAGAACGTGCTCAGGAATCTGATAATCAAACCCAGTTCTGAAAAAGCAGAACAATCTGAAACCACATGAAGAAATGCCTCTCGCTGATCCTTATAAAGTGTACAAGGAGTACATGAGCATGTTGTTCTTACTACCCAAGGGACAAGGATTACGGAGCAGTTTGTGATGACAGTTCTCAATGGACGCTGGGTAATTCCACAGGGACCAACTCATTAGGGGGACTTAGCTGGATGTATGCCAAAAAGGAAAAAAAAATCCCAGACCTAGATTAGTGCACAGTAGAAGCTGCCCTGTAAAATTAATGTTAAAGGATAAAGGGAAAGGTGGGTGATTAAAAACCAAACGGGCACTTCCTTCCTTCTCAATGTATCCATAGCTTCAAATAGTGACAGCCTTACAGTGCATGCTGGGATTTCAGTGATTTTATTGATTTTGTTTTCAGAGATACATAGACTCAAAATTTGCAACTGAAATCTCTACTGTTTTTTTGATTTTAAATAGGTTTAGAGGATTCCCCACAGCTCTACAAGTGCATTGTTACAAATTGAAGAAAATTATATAAATATTTCAGTAGAGACCACTACCAACATGCAGGATAATTTATCAGTTCCCTGTTTAAAATAACCACTACCATGGACACAAATTAGAGCCAAGATAACTAAGCAAATATCAACATCTAAGGGAAGATATCCTTTAGATGACCGTAACCCAGCACTGCAGTAACAAGAGTCAGGAGGATCAGGAGTTAAAGTTTAGTCTGAGCTACATGGTAAGAACTTGTCTCAAAGAAACAACCAGGAGCTATGTATGTGGCAGCCCAAAGGGAGAGCTCTTGCCTAGCATGCACAAGCCTAAGGTTGATCTCAATCCCTGCAGTAGTTGACCATAATAATGGGAATAATAAGATTTAAGAGACCAAGAAGAAGGTTTACTCACTCACTCACTCGCATTGCTGCAGTGTCAATGCTCCAGTTCCCAGAACCACATCTTATCAGGCTCAGATCCAGCCCTGTCCTGCCTCCTCAATTTCTGCTGCCTCTGCTGCAAACCATGGAACTTTCTGTTCACCTGTAGGCTTTATCTTGGCTCAGCCTGAGCCTTCTGCTTACGTCAGCAAATTTGTGCCATGAGTTATTAAAATCAGGATGCTTATGGGTCTCTTACTCCGTGTAGGATTTTATCCTAACCCTGGGTCTTCATCTTCCGCTGCTTTGAGTTCTCAATTATGTTCACATAAAATTTGATATCTCAGTTTCAAAAATAAATAGTATTAGTTATGCAAAAGCAGTACTTGGAAACTATTATGTATGACTTGTGTCTTAGTTACATTTCTATTATTGTGACAAAACATCATGACCAAGGCAATTTATAACTGAAAGTGTTTAATTGAGCTTATGGTTTCAGAGGCCTTACAGTGCATGATGTTGGAGCAAAGGAACAGCTGAGGGCTCACATCCTGACCCATAAGTAGGAGGCAGTGAGAGTCACACTGGGAGTGTCATGAGTCTTAAAACCTCAAATCCCAATTCCAGTGACACACATTCTCCAACAAGGCCACACCTCCTAATATTTCCTAAACAGCTCCACAAACTGGGAACAAAGTATTCAAACGCCTGAGCATATGGGAGCCAATCTCACTCAAACCATCACAGCTTACTCTGCTAAATTACCTACCCACAGGATCTTCAAAAAGCAATTCCTTTATGTGTCAGTACAACTTAACTTTCAAGTATCGGTTTAATGTCCACTTCATAAGTGAGGAGCCTAAGCCACAGACAGATGAGGTAAATTGCCCAAGGTCACATTCAGGTTAGACAGCGCTTATATCCAGTGAGATAATCTAGCTCAATGTTGCACTCAGGACTATGGTTGTTGTTTTATATTTTATAAAGCAAAGGTTGTCAGGAGTATTTCTTAATAACAGTGTTAACATTTAATAATAGTAGTAAGGACAACTGAAAATATTCAAACTCATTTCTCTAAGTTAAAAACACAATCAAGTTAGCATTATTTGGCTCTAATTGTTTTTACTATACTTGAAACAATTTGAAGAACAATTTATTCATGCCTAATTGGTTGTTTAAAGCCTAGCTACTTTCATCCATAGTCTCTTTGCTTTTACCCAAACTCATCTTATGCAATTTTATAATAATATCATTTAGTAATCTTTTCTTTAAATAATGTATGTCCATTTCCAAACACTTTATCTGCCTTTCAAAATGAGGGCTAGGGATATAGCTCAGTGATGGAGAACTCGCTGGCATGTCTGTGATCCTGCATTTGATCCCAGCATTGAAAAAGCAGTGAAGAATGGTGTTCATAATTACCATGCTCCCTAGCCTTTGTTAACTTGACACAAGATAGAGTCTTCTGGAAAAAGGGAGTCTTCACTGAGGATGTGCCTCCCTCAGATTGCCTGTCAGCAAGTCTATTGGGCATCTTATTTATTAATGATTGATGCAGGATGGTCAAGCCCATTATGTGGGTGGTGCCACCCGTGAGCAGGTGGTCCCAAGTAGTAAAGGAAGCAGGCTGAGCAAACCATGAAAGCAAGACAGTAAACCAGCATTCCTCCATGGCTTCTGACTCAGTCCCTATCTGCTGTTTCCCACTTGAGTTGTTGCCTTGACTTCCCTCAGTGATGTTAGAGGCAAGATGAGCTAAGATCTCTTCTGTAGGCTGCTTTGGTCCTAGTGTTTTATCATAGCAATAGAAAGAAAACTAGAATAGTCACACTCATTGGACACATCACTGAAGCCGGCATGAGCACTGAGGAAAGCACTGAGACACTGATGTGACTAGTCACTTTCCTGAACCTTTGGATTATAGCCACAGCCACCCCTGCCTCCAAAATACTTACTTCACTAAACCATCAATTTTCTGGTTATTATAGCCAATGGTTCCTATACACATTGCAAGTACCATGAAAGAAACATTGTGTAAGCTAGTAGCTTAAATTGAGAGTTTTCCTGTAGTTTTCCAAACAGGTTATTGGCAGAGATGACTTTTGACTTCAAAGGAATGATACACAGAGACAGATAACACGCCAGGACATCCCAACCTTCCTAATGATGTGACCCACGATGTGACCCTTCAATAGAGTTCCTCATGTTGTAATGACCCTGACCACAAAATTATCTCATTGCTACTTCATAACTGTAAATTTGTTACTGTTTTGAGTCATAATATAAATATCTGATATGTTACAGCCGTGAAAGGGTCATTTGGCCCCCAAAGGGGTTGTGTCCCACAGATTGAGAACAGCTGAGATAAAGACTACAAGGACAAAGTATAAGTCATGGAGGTAATGCTTTTGGAAGCCATTAGGACTTGAGCCCAGTCCCCTGTCTCTTTACTTTCTGCTACTAGGAGATGAGAGGATCTATCCTGCTCTGTGCTCTCACCCAGATACACTGTGACAGGATAGGTCCAAAGCAACAGAGCCAAGTGACCATTGCTTGGCACATCTATAACTTGAAGTGAACCTTTCTGCGTCATGACTTTTTTTGTTTATTTGTTTGTGTGTGTGTGTGTGTGTGTGTGTGTGTGTGTGTCTTGGGCTTTTGGTCTCAGTAATACAAAGCTGCCTAGCCTAGGTTTAGGAAGATGGCAGGAGGGAAGCGCTATGGCAAAGTTGTAAGTAAACAAACGACATAAAGAGGCTGGCATTCTCAGAGCAGCAATTCTGCCTCTAAGATGAAAAAGGAAGAAAAAGCTGGTGGGGAAACAGGACTTGCAAATGGAAGTCATGTTTGAAGCCTGTTGAGGTAATCCAGCAAGAACAAGGGCGATTCTGAAGGCACTTCAAAGGAGCTTCAGAGAGTGCTTTGAGGACTGCCAGCCCTACCAAGCAAGTGCAGAGCCTCCCTTGTGAGTGCTTTTAAGAATCTGCAGCTCATTTAGAAGTGCATTCAGGCAGTTTTGCATGTGTGGCAAGGACAGTTTTCCAAACAATGGCCCTCGAGTGAAAAATTTCCTCATTGGGATGTGCATGACACTCACCATGCTAGAGATCACTTCCCCTAAACCCTTCAAGAAAGTAGCTGCTTCTCCCTGGAAATCTTTATAAGCTCTTGAGAAGATGTGGAGAGCCTCAAAGGTTAGCTGACAGAGATATTCTCTTTCATCTTCATCCAGAACTCTACTGAGTGGCACCTAAGTTGTGCCTAATCACAATGTCAAGAAGCAAATTAAATTGACTCCAACCCCACCCCACGTGGCCACATGGTCAACCCAGCTGCAGCAGACAGCTATACTGCGTATCTAACCACACTGATGTGCCTTGCTTCCCAGAGCCCCAGCTCTTGCAGCAGTTTAGGAGGCTCATTAACATTCACATCTTTCCCAGCCTCATTATCTTGCCCAGATGTTCCTGTGACTGCCCCTTTAAAGCATCTCTGTCTATATTTTATTTACATTTGTTCAGCAATATTGATGCTTAATGAATAAATGCACTAAACTGTCAGTACTGGAGACTAATTAAATCCATGTACGAGTCTGAAAAGCTGATTGAAAAATTTGCAACTAAACTGGGTTTAAATAAACACTTTAGTGTAGTGCTTTAATTACACTTTAGTTTGTAATGTAATTTTTGGCTGTTTAAACTATGATTTAGGCTGAGCTAATTACAAATGATTTTCTACTCTGTAATTAATAATAACAAAATTGTAATTAGACAGCTGCTCTGCATCAGGGCAACAGTTTGTGTGTGCTGGCTCATGGTGATTGGCCTGGCAGAGGCAAAAGAAGAGTACTTAGTGGTTGGGGCAGGCTGTATTTCTCCTCGATTGTCTTTTAAAAGCAAAGCCAGATCATATAGGTGAATTTCATAATCCCAGGTGAGGACATGGAAAGGAGCATTTGCCATTACAGGCTGAGTGACACCCATCAGACTATCTCAATTCTGGCACTTCATTTTTGGATAAACATCTTTTCTTCTCAAATGTGCTTCCAACTCACTCATCTTCCTTTTTTTTTTGCTAGGAATTAAATAAAACGTAATGAGGATGTCAACTAATAAACCTATCCATCATTATCATCATCATTACACTGAAGAGAGTATCCTAGATTTTTATGATAACTAGACTTGACACATCACAAACCATCTCAAATTTTAGGTCATAAAGCTGTAATCATGTCCTTATTTATGGCCCAGGGGACATATATATATCAATATCCTGGGATGGTACAGTGAGTGTAGCTTGTCTCTGTTTCATGATGGTTATAGGCTCAGGGATAACACCAGAATGGCTAGCAAAAGAAAAGACTGAACTCGGGGAGAGGCATTTTACTCACAGCTACATGTGACCTCTCTGTGTGGTCAGTGCTTCCTCTAGTGATGCAACCACAGGATGGGTGGACTCTGCATGGTAGCTTAGGGCTAGGAAGAGTTCCAATCACAAAGTGGAATCTGCTCTGGTTCCACAGCCTCGTTCTGAAAGTCACACAAGCATCGAGCATATGCTAAAGTAGTCATATGCCCATCTTGGTCCAGGGAGAAGAAATATACCGTCCAGATGAATGAGCAGCAAGATGCAGTATTCTGATTGTGTTTTTAAATCAAAACAACAATATCAAAAAGCCCTTCATATTAAATCCTAGCCCAGCACAGTGCTAATAGAAGGTGGAGCCTTGGAAAGATTCTTGGCTCTTATGAATGAAGCATTCTGAAATTGTGTAGGTTTGGTACCTTCAGAGGATATGCTGAAGAGCTCCTTTGCCTCTTCTCCTATGCAAAGACAATAAGAGGATGTGGCTGTTTGAAAACTAGTTTCTCAGCACTTTGATCTTGAACACCCTAACCTCCAGAGCTGTGTGTCATAATTACAGCTGGTTTCGATCAACCTTGCTGTCTATGACAACTTGCTATAGCACTCCAAATAGCCTACGACGCAGGTGACATTACCACAGATTATATGGAATAGGAGATGATAGGGCCAATGTTGGAAAATGCCATCTGCTGTAGATTTGTAGTTCGAAGCTTCTGAACTTCATTTACTACAAATTGGATAAAACTGACGTGGGATCACCAGCAAGACCTATCTTTGCATCACAAACTGAGATCTGTGACAGAGAAATAATGAGACCCTCTGATATGTGGCACAGGTGAAACAAAAGCTAACACTCAGGTGTTCTATTTTTCTACTGCTACCCAGAGACCTGTAAAGAAAGATCTGTCTGTTAGTCTCCAATTACAGACTGAATTCTGAACAATTTATTTCTGAACATTCCATTTGTCTGATAAATTTCTATTTCCTCAACTCTATCTCTTTTCCTGGTTGACTGTTCTGTTCGTATCCTATGTTACTCGTTTCATGTGTGATGGCATCCTGACTTATAAACTAGACTCATAAACATGATCTTCAGATGTGAGTTGAGGTGAAAAAAAGGGAAGTGATCATTGACAGATTCATTCTAGAAGATGGTGCATTGATACTAGAACATAGAACATAAAACATAACTAAGCAAATTATAAGCCTCTCTGCTTAACCTCTTCTTTTTCCAGCTTTTTCTGGCACACGTGTAAAGAACTGCCATAGATTAGACCCAAATTTCTTCAGAGGATGAACTTGTCAAAATTTAAGGCTGTTGAGTGAATGGATATTATAGAGACCCACTCCTTTTCTAATAGAGCACATTAATAAGACACTTTAAGTTGTAAATAATCAAAGACTACATCTATTTAAATACTGAAATATGAGAGAAGAGAATGCCACTCTAAGTTTAGACAGACAACAAGGAGGAAGGAGAGTGGTCTCATTTCATGCGGGAGTGGGTTCATATTTCTATCTTATTCTGTTTTTATTGGATATAAAATTTGCAGGGAAAATACTTTTTATGAACAAGAGACCAATATTTTAATTTTTATGTGCATGAGTATTTTGCTTTCATGTATGTCTGCCCTACTTCCACACTTTGTCCCTGTAGGCCTGAAGAAGCCATCTGATCCCCTGGGAGTGGAATTATAGACAGTTATGAGCTTACACATCCATACCAGAAATCGAACCCAGGCCCTTTGGCAGATCATCCAGTGCTTTTAACTGCAGAATCACCTTTTCATCCAAAGAGATTAATATCAACCAGAAAAAAAGGAACAAGCAAGCATAACATAGGAATGGCTGTTTTTATAATGTTTATAATGACAAGACTGAAAACAACCATTAAATAGTGTTTAAAATAATGTGTGTCTACTTAATACAATATTACATAGGTAGCAACATAAAATTTTTTTTTGAAAAAAAATTTTTTTTTTGGTAAGAAAACATGTCAAGCTGTAGGTTGTGAAGTAGAAGGATCACCATGAGTTCAAGGTCACCCTGGATTATAAAGTGAGTTATATAATGAGATCCTGCCACGGGTGGGGGGGTCTGATGGAGGGGAGGGAGGGAGGGGGGGGCAGGCAGGCAGACAGACAGAAAAAAGAAGGAGGAGGAGGAAAAAGAAGAAGAGAAGGAGGAAAAGGAGAAGGAAGGGGGGAGAATATTCAAGCTATTTAATTCCCCAGAAGAGCAGAATATACTGCATAAAACGTACTGCATAATTGCATTACATAAAAGAAATAGAACCAGTAAAATAGCTCAGTGGTAAAGGCTCTTGTCGCCACATCTAAGGATCTGAATTCAATCCACAGATCCCACAGTGAAAGGAGAAAAATGATTCTCACAAACTATCCTCTGATTTCTAGATGTGTTCCATGACACAGTAAGTATTAAACAAGTAAATTATTTGATATTGAGTTAAAATCAAATTTAATAAATTTATTAAAAAAAAGTAAAAACTGATATAAACATCAGGATATATCCCAATTCCTCTGAATTTATATACACATAAAATTTTCTGTGTACATATGTACTTATGTTTCTATACTCTAAATTACATTTTAGTGACTTTTTATATATTGGATCTTTACATTATATATTTTAATTGGCATTTACTTTTTAATTTTAAATTTTTAATAATTTATTCTTATTACACCCTGATTGTTACCACCTTGCTCTTATACTCTCTTATCCACCCTCCCTTTCTATTCTACTCTATTCTCCTCCCCTAGTCCTCTGATGGGGGCGGGGCTTCCTCTCTCATCAACTGACCACAGCCTATCAGGTCTCATCAGAATAACCTGCATCCCCTTCCTCTGTGGGCCTTCAAGGCCACTCAACCAAGGGGAGATGATCAAATGAGGGCACCAGAGTTCATGTCAGAGGCAGTCCCACTCCATCTCTCACACTCCTCCATGGCCCAGCCCCCTAAACCTCCACTCACCCCAAACAGATCCCCTGCTGGGTGGAGTCTCTCAGAGGAAATCCATGTTGGACTACTATCTACATATAAGTGAGTATATATCATGCATGGATTTCTGGGTCTGGGTTACCTCACTCAGGATGATCATTTCTAGTTCTGTCAATTTGCCTGCAAATTTCATGATTTAATTGTTTTTGACAGCTGAGTAGTAAATGAACCACAATTTCTGTATCCATTCTTTGGTTGAGGCACATCTAGCTTATTTCGAGATTTGGGTTATTATGAATAAAGCTACAATGATCATAGTTGAGCAAATGCCCTTGTTGTATGATAGAGCATCTTTCTGGTATATGCCCAGGCATGATATATCTGCATATTGAGGTAAACTAGTCCCAGTTTTCTGATAAATCACCAGATTGATTTACAAAGTGATTGTACAAATTTTCACTCCCACTAGCAATGGAAGAGTGTTCCCCTTTCTCTACATCCTCTTCAGCATGTGCTGTCAATTGAATCTTTGATCTCTGCCATTCTGACATGTGTAAGATGGAATCTCAAAGTCATTTTGATTTCCATTTCCTTAATGACTACAGATACTGGACATTTACTTGGGTGGCTTTTTGGCCATTTGATATTTCCCTGTTGAAAATTCTCTTTTTAGCTCTGTACACCATTTTTTATGTGGATTATTTGAGTTGTTGATGTTTAGTTTCTTGAGTTCTTTATATATTTATGCATACTCTGTCAGGTATAGAGTTGGTGAAGATCTTTTCCCAGGCTCTAGGCTGCCATTATGTTCTGTTGACAGTGTCCTTTGCTCTACAGAAGCTTTTCATATTCATTAGGTCCCATTTATTAATTGCTGATCTTAGAGTCTGAGCTATTGGTGTTCTCTTCAGGATGTTGTCTCCTGTGCCAATGGGTTCAAGGCTCTTCCCATTTTTCTTCTAACAGATTTAGTGTTTTATATTGAGGTCTTTTACCCATTTGGACTTTAGTTTTGTGCAGGGTGATAAATATGAATTGATTTACATTTTTCTACATGTAGACATCTAGTTTAGACCAGCACCATTTATGGAAGATGCTATCTTTTTTCCATTGCATGGTTTTTTGTCAAAAATCAAGTGTCCATAGGTCTGTGGGCTTATTTCTCAGTCTTCAATTCCATTCCATTGATCAACCAGCCAATTTCTATGCCAGTACCATGCTGTTTTTATTACTGTTGCTCTATAGTAAAACTTGAGATCAGGGATGGAGATTCCTCTGGAAGATCTTTTATTGTACCGGATATATATATTAGCTATTCTGATTTGTTTTTTCCATATGAAGTTGAGAATTGATCTTTCAAGGTCTGTAAAGAATTGTGTAGGTATTTTGACAGAGATTGTATTGAATCTGTAATTGCTTTTGGTAAGATGACCATTTTTACAATATTAACCCTCCTGATCCACAAGCATGGGAGCTCTTTCCATCTTCTGATATCTTATTCAATATCTTCCTTCAGAGACTTGGAGTTTTTTTTTGTTTGTTTGTTTGTTTTTACATACAAGTCTTTCACTTGCTTCATTAAAGTTAGGCCAAGATATTTTATATTATTTGTGGCTATTGTGAAGGGTGTAGTTTCCCTAATTTCTTTCTCAGCCCATTTGTCATTTGTATACAAGAGGGTTATTGATTTTCTTTGAATTAATCTTATATCCTGTCACTTTGCTGAAAGTGTTTATCAGCTCTAGGAGTTCTCTGGTGGAAGTTTGGTGTTAACTTATATATACTATCATACCATCTGTCAATAGCAATTGACTTCTTCCTTTCTGTTGTGGATCCCCTTGATCTCCTTTTGTTATCTTATCTCTGTAGCTAGAACTTCAAGTACCATATTGAAGCAATATGGAGAGAGTGGAATCCCTTGTCTAGCCCCTGGTTTTAGTGGAATTGCATTTAGTTTCTCCCCATTTAATTTGATGTTGATTATTAGCTTGCTGTACATAGGCTTTATTATGTTAAGGTATGTACCTTATATCCTTGATCTCTCCAAGACTTTAAACATGAACAGGTATCAGATAATATCAAATACTTTTTTGGTATTTTAAGGATATGATCATGTGGTTTTTTTCTTTCAGTGTATTTATATGGTGGATTACATCGACGGATTTCTGCCTATTAAACCACCCCTACATGCTTAGGATGACGACTACTTGGTCATGGTGAATGATGTTTTTGATGTGTTATTGGATTCAGTTAGTGAGTATTTTATTGAATATTTTTGCATCAATATTCATAAGAGAAATTGGTCTGAAATTCTCTTTCTTTGTTGGGTCTTTGTATGGTTTAGGTTTCAAGGTGACTGTGGCCTTATAGAATGAGTTTGGTAATGTTTCTTCCATTTCTATTTTGTGGAGTAGTTTGTTCATTTACAATAATTAAGTGTTAAACAAGCTATGCATTCCTATAACTGAAAAAAAAAAAGTAATGCTCTGATGCTATGGGCAAAGAAAGGGGGTGTATCCTGAGAGCCCACAAGGAGCTCCTGACACAATAGGCTGCATACTGTCAAGTGAATGGATAAGCTAATATTCTAAGTGCTGAGGCCACTATCATAAAAATAGTCTTTGGAGTCAAAACACAATTAGAATCCTCTCCAAATTAAATTTATCTATAACATCTTTAATTGAAAAATATATGACACTTAGAGCACTGTGATGAAGAGTGCTGGGCCTGAGCTGCTGCAATAAGCTGAACCATGTGGACTGTAACACATCAGAGTGTTGTTCTGTAACTATGTAAGAAGTTGAATGACGCATGCTAGCTGATGTTTTATGAATGAGACCTCAGCCGAAGCGTGTTTACTCTCTGCACTCCAATGTTTACACAGTGCTTTCGAAGTTCTAGAACCATCTTAGACTCTAAGTCCTCATTTCCATTCATATCTTTTATTCTTTCACTCTGAGGTCATAATAATATCCTTTCAAAAATTGGCATTTAATTCCCCCAGACTTCTCAGGCTTCTTTTAATAGGTACTTATTTAGTGTCTCTCAGATGAAGGTTCCATATTCCTCCATTTTCTGCGAGGCTTGATAATCATATCAATATGTCTCTGGATGTGAGAGGTCAGCATTTGCACCTGAGTGCCATTTGTCACATCCCCAACTAACTCTATTTTTGCAGTGATAGTATTTTTCTCTTGAGTTGGTCTCTGGATTTTGGAATTTTCATGGACTGTCTCCATTGCCTCAAACACATTTTAAGTCTCAAAATCTACCAAGACTTTGACCTCTCAGACAATCATTTCCTCCATGATTCTGTTGTCTCTTCATCTTATGGCTATTCCTAAAATTGCAATTTATTTTCTGAAAATTTATCTGAATCCATCAGATCTGTTTCCCTCATTTATGTTTAAATCAGCACTTTTTATACCATCTTCAGGACGCTTCCAATTTATACCAGGTTTAATTTCAGTTACGCTGGAGAGCCCTAATCCCCTTGCTGCACAATGCATTTGCCCACCCAGACCACAGTATCAACTTATCTTGGATCCAGAACTTTCAATTAAACAGGAACTACCTGTCCTCAGATGCCTAACATACAGTGGCTTTGGTACATAAGTTCCTAAGATAAACTAAGACCTTGGTCAATATTAATATGATTCTCTTGTGTTTGCTGTCCTTTGCTTGTTCTATTGTCTTGTGTACTCTGTCAACTGGCCCTATTGAATCTCTAATTTGCTCTTCTCTAAAAGCTAGTTCAAGTTTACTCTAAGATGTTTAATGTAGTAAATATTTGATAGCAGTGTGACACTTTTCCACTATGTTGGAAGCAGCAGCAATATAGCCACTATGATACTAAGTGGGAAAACTCTCACGGTATTTCCACTGTAATCCAGAAAAATCCAAGAGTATCCACTTTCTCCACTTTTTGTATTGAGTATAATGCTTGAATTCTTAGATGGAGCAATAAGACAGGAGAAGGAAATGAAAGGAATAATAAAAAGAGGCAAAAGATTTGTTTATTTGCTGATGGCATTAGAAAATTACTAAACAAGATAAAATCTCCAAAACAACAACAACAAAAAACTTGCAGGGCATGCATAAGGTTATCATGAAAAATTTAGCAGTCTTTTTATGTATAATTAACAACCATTTTGATAAAAAAAAATAATTCCAAACATAGTTTCTCTAAATAAATATCTCAGAGCATACCTAATCAGGGAAGTGAAAGATCACCACAATGCAAATTTCAAAAGGCTGAAACAGGAACTGAAGAACCAGAAGCCAGAAACTGGAAAGACTTCCTGGGCTTAAGGAATAGAACTGATATTCTAAAATAGGCAAACTACCAACCTTTCCAGAAAAAAAAAAAAAAACCCAAACCAACCAAACAAACAAATAAAAACAAAACCCTAAAGATTCAGTAAAAACCCCCATCAAAATTCCAATGTCTTTCTTCACAAAAGAAATTAGAAAGACCCTGAATCCTAAAGGCAAATCTGAGCAAAAGGACTAAATTCTGGAACTATTCCCTCCTACCTTATTTTTGACTCATATGATAGAACAATAGAAACAAAAAACAGAATTCTAGTGCCATAAAAACAGGCACAAATACCAGTGGAATTGAATAGAGAGCCTAGACATTGATTCACACAGATACAGACACTTAAATTTGAATGCGAAAAATACACATTGGAGAAAGGACAGACTCTACCTAATTGTTCTGAGAAAGCTGGACAGCCATACACAACAGTGTGAAACAGGAGGTCTATCTGGTCTCCACTACAAAAATCATGTCAAACTGACCAAAGACCAGGATGTAAACCTTGAAAGTCTTAGAGGGAAAAAAAGGAAAAACTCTTCACAAGGCAGGCACAGGCAATAACTTTCTGTCTAGTAACATAGTTGCTCAGAAACTAATGTGGAAAATATACATTCACCAAGGAATTCATCTGTTCCTTACACATTCACTCAGAACTTCCTCACACAAGTGGTCATTGAACACATGAAAAAGTATAACCTAAGCTTAGAGAAATGGTTCAGCAATTTAAAATTAGTAGCTGCCAGTCATAAAGACCAGAGTTCTGATCCCACGTCCATTTTAAAAAGCTGAACATTCTGCACATGCCTGTAACTCCAGTTCTGAGAAAGGAAGAGACAAGAGAAGTGCTGGAAATTGCTAGATTCCAGCCCAACAGATAAAACTTAAGCCCAAGGTTCAGGGAGAGGCCTTGCTTCAAAAGAATAGTTTATATAGGTTTATTAAGCACAACTGTCCAGGAACAGTTGACATACACAGATCAGACTCCAGAGTGTTTTTGTTTGTTTGTTTGTTTGTTTTTGTCTGTTTTGTTTTGCCACTTTTTAAACTTTTGATTTTTTAGGTTTTATTTGTTTGTTGTTGTTTTGTTCTTTTGAAAGAAAGAGAGAATTTGAAGTTGAAAGAATAAGTAAGTGGGAGAGGAAATACTATGATTAAAATAGATTGTATGGGAAAATTTTAAAATAAAACATAAAAAAAAAAAAAAAAAAAAAGAAAAGGAATCATTAAAAAAGAAGAAGTGATAGAGGAAGTTGCCTGGCCTTTTGTATGCTCACATATGTGGACATACCTGCAAAGCATGTGCACGCACGTGCACGTGCGCGTGCACACACACACACACACACACACACAAATCAATCAAACAAACAAATGGTTAAGTCTTTAAAACATAAGTTCACCCTCACTAGCCAGCAGAAAAATGAGGACTAAAAATTACCTTGAAATTCTTTCTCACCCTAATGAGAATAGTTTATACACTTAGGCTAGTTGTCCTGTAGAAATTATTATAAATGCTCCTCAAAAAGCTAAATTTAGGCCTACCACATAAACCAACTATGCTACTTCTACATATTTACCAAAGGACTTCAAAGCACTATGCTACAGAGATAGCTGCATATCAGTTCATACTGGTGCAGCACTACTTGTGATAACTAAGCTTTGATCAGTTTCAGCAACCAAGGAATACAACAAAAGAGTATGGCACAAACACAGAATGGAACCATTTCAGCTATAATGACAAAGTTATATCATTTGCAGGAAACATGGATACAGTTTCAGATAACCATATAAGCAAATTAAGCTAGTGTCAAAAAGACAAATAATCCTATGTTTTCTTTCATCGTGGTTTCTAGATTGTACATATATGTATAATATAATTTAGTTCTATGTAACATAAAAGTCAAAGTAAATCTTTCTAATGAAACTGTTGGAAGACTAGGAGAAGGTGATATGGGTGGAAATATAGTCAGTTAGCTATATGTGCTTGCAAGAAGTGTCTCCATGTCACAAAATACCACGTATGATAAACATACAGAGTGAAAAGATTTAAAGTTTCATTAAAGAGGTTAAATAATGACAAAAAGAAAGTTAAACAAATCACACATGGTTAATTCTTCCATCTGTTTAACTTATTAGAAAAAGAAAGAGCACTGAAGACACAATCTGTGTCTTTACTGATATATGTCTTTGTGGACTGCCGCTTTGAAAAGCTAGTGAATGTTTCTTTCATTGTGAGCTTTGTTTGTTCGTGATAGAATAGTCCAATTATTGCTTCTGGGCAATGGCCCAGGCAGATTTTATTCAGGAAGAAACTTACTCCGAAACAACATGCAGTGATGCCCTTTGCCCTGAAAGAAGCCACAAAGGACAGCTACATTATCATAAGCAATAAAGTGGGTCTGGGGAAATTAGGCTCCAGCAGAGAGAAAGCTTTCTGATGCCATCGGGGCCTCCATCATCAAATAGACCCAGTGTCACACTGGAAACTGGAATCAGCTTCATTCCTAATTCTCTAGGATGTTGCTCATAAGAAAATTATTAAGAGGTAGTTTTTGACCACCAAGCAGCATAACCTTGAATGTAATCTGTCACTTAGCCAAACAGCCCATTCTTTAAACAATGACTTCAGATCTGCTTCTGTCCTGTTCTTATTGCCATGTATTTTTTTCCAAGCCCATTTTGTTTTCTCTATTTAAAAAAACTCAAAACCCCAAACTGGCAATTTAAAATGTTTTTAATATTTCAAAATCCATTGTTTCAGTGTCTTTTATTTTATTTCAACACTAAAATAGTTACTAATAAAGTATAAACAACTTCAAAGTTGTCAGTCTGGAGCCTGGGGTCCACTTCTTCCCTTGGGGTGTCCAGGCACCAATATATACAAAAGGAATGAAGCTTAAGGGTATGAAGGATCTCAGATCAGCAGTAAGTCTGTGTGGGGGTGTGGAGAGGGTCTGGTCACCGTCTCCAATACAGATCTTTTAGGGTTATAGCTCTATATTGGGGGGAATATGTGCTATATAAGCCTTGGGGAGGTGGATAAGGGTTTTCCAGTAGGTGAACATCATCGGCTGGGGCAGAGGTGCTGGGGATGCTATATTTGCATGGAGAGAAATTCCAGGTGTCAGGCTACATGATTACCTTGAGAATATCAAGAGTGGGCGTCAGGAGACTACACAAGCACCAGGCCGGGTCATGCAGGTATAGAACAGGGAGGGAGTGATCCTTACTCCTTCTGGTCATAAGACGAGGATTTTCATGGTTTGGCACGTGTCTCAACCTCACTCTAGCTCCATGCCAGTTTCCTTGTCACACAGTCCATATGTCCCTAACAAAGCTCCAGTTTAGCATTCATTATATGCATGTATTTTATAAAATACAATGATTCTTATACTTAGGCTAGGAAACTACAATTGTTCCCCAAATACATACATACATACATACATACATACATACATACATACATATATATATATATATATATATATATATAATCTAAAATGTTTTTACACTTATGTATTCACTCATTTATTTATTAGTTTGAGTGCGTGTGTGCATGAGTGCATGTAGATGTATGTGTGCACACATGCAAGGTCAGAGGACAACTTGCAGGAATTGGTTCTCACATTCCATTATGGTGGTCCTGGGATTAATCTCAAATCCTCAGGCACTGAAGCAAGTGGTCTTACCCATTGGGTCATCTCCCTGGCCCCCAAACTGGCTACTTTAAACATATTTGTCCCTGAGCACTGCTCTCTTAGTGCAGAACACACAAAAAAGGAAGTGTGTAACTAGCCCTTTTATAGAAAGAAAATCCTAGCTCAGAAAGGCACATCACACAGAAACACACAGTTGCTATGTGGAGCTTTATCATGTGTCTATTTTGAAACTAAAAGCATCCAAATAAAAATTGAAGATAAAATTGAAAACAGGAAGCCTCCACTGACCATTGAGGCAGCTAATGGTTGTAGGAACACAGGAGTGAGAAACTAGGAGAAAAATGATGCCAGTTTGAAATGATGGAGTACATAATAAAGTGTGGGTGTGGGTTGGTGGTCATAGGTCATAAGATTCACATGCAACAAGGAGCATGTGGGCTTCCATAGCAGTTCCCGGTGGCCAATCCACTGGTTCCTTCAAAAAAGTTTTCATTGATGCGTATGTATCATAACTAGTGATAGATATCCTAAAGATGATTGCTTTCAAGTAGATGATGCACTTCAACCATATTTACTCCAATATCTTTTCCTTTCATTTGCCCTTTCCCTCCTACTAGTCTACTTTTCCACCTCGGTCTTTTTTCTAGATCTATACCCATATATGCATGCATCTATATATGCATATTTACACATATGTATGATTTTATGTGTTGACATACATTCTAGGATCTAAAGGTGAAAGAAAACCTGTGATATTTGTTTTTGACTCTTAACGTCACTTGTAGCTTTGTATCCTCTTTGATGCATGGGTAAGGACTGAATCCTTAACTTTTCCCATCTCTAAACATTCTGCATCACTGTTTCAACTCAACTGCCTCTGGATTTTACGAAGGAAATAGTCAATTACTATCCAGATGTTGCCAAGTTTCAAATATTGTCTTGTAAATGAAGATCATAACTAATCTAATCCCATATTCTTCTCACCTTTTGCACAATGGGAAGCTGTATTGTTATCTACCTATTATCTACCATGCATGAGTAAGCACTGAGTGTCCTACTTGTCTCTGCTGAAGTATGGCTAATTATCTCAGAAAGACAAAACAAATCATAATTATGAGCAGGCTGAAGACATTTTCTTCCAACTCTGCCCAAATTCATTTCTCTTCCTCTTATAACCTCATAACTCCAACTCAAGGTGTCTGTTTCCAAAGAAGGTCATTCTTAAAATATGACTTTTGGGCTCATAGATTTTATTCAACTGCCCCATTCTGAGAAAGCACACTACATAAATCTAGGTATTATTGCACTTGTCACTAAATCATATTGCTGGCTTAAAGAAATATTTCTCCAACTGTCATGTGACCAACAGGCTTAGCATAATCTGAAAACTTGTTAGCAATGCAGATACTTTGGTCCAACGAAAGACTCACTAGACTACAAATTCTAAGGTAAAGACTAAAAATGTGTAAACAAGTCTTTTGGGGAATTGTAAGGTACACCTGTGTTTTCCCAACCACTGCCCTAAGAGGATACTATATTTGATTCAAATACATGATCATGGCCATAAGGTATAGAATTTATAAAGGGCACCCAAATAAGAATTCAGAGCATCCTATGGCAAAAGATGGCTACCATCAGTTGTATTTGGCAGAAATTCAAGGCTCCTAGTGGGAACATTGGCAAAATTTTTACAGTTTGTGAAGGGGGTAGGTTTCAGAAATGCTCAAGTTGGAGGCTGTGGGCCTAGGGATTTTAGAGGGGGCTAATAGTAGTGGAAAGCTTATATAATTGACTTCAGGAACATATTTGCCTCTCTCTGCTTGATTCTTAGGTGCAACCAGGGTAAAATTAGAAAAGCTGCTAATTATTGACCATCTGGGACAATTCCAGCAGAGGTCTAGTCTAGCTTGCTTGCTGGATGTTGCAGAGGTTGCGTGTCTCATTTTCACATACATTCGGCCACTTCCTGTTGAAATACTCAATCTTAAAGCCCTCTTTCCCTTTAGAGTGCTCTATTATATTTGAGGAGCGGAACAGTTCAGGAATGGCTAAAGACCAAGGTCATCTTTAAGCCTTGTGCTGTTGTCACACAGTCACTATGTCATGAAGTCTTTTTTACTCCTTCCTTGTATCATCATCACCATCACACATCATCTGACAAGAAAACAACTTTGTGGAATCACCCAGGTGCAAACACAGCAGCACTAGAACCACTGAAGGAAATAAAGAATGATGAATAGTTTTGGTAAAGTCCTTGGATGAGGAACTCCCTTTACCCAACGCAGAAAACAAACATACAAACAAATAAACAACAGTAATGCCATAGGCCCCGAGGATCAACTTGAGAGAACAAAGCATCTCTAACCATAAGAGAATATACATGTAGTCTGTGCTGATATTTATGAGGCATTGAAAATAACAGAACTCAAGACTCTAGAAGTCTTCAAGAAGTGGCTGATCATCAGAAGTAGACATCTAAATTCTTTTTTTTTTTTCACAGTTTTATTTTATTTTATTTTATTTTAAATTAATTTATTCTTGTTACATCTCAATGTTTATCCCATCCCTTGTATCCTCCCATTCCTCCCCCCCCCCATTTTCCCATTATTCCCCTCCCCTATGAATGTTCCTGAGGGGGATTATGTCCCCCTAGCCAAGAAGAGACTTGATACCCTATGAGAAGACATCTAAATTCTTTAAAACAAGCTGATGACCTTGAAAAACACAATAACTTCTGGCCAGTATTTTGGATCAAGTTCTCTTGCTCATGGTGTGGGACTCTGAATGGCTTTGCCATTTGTGCCAGTTTTGATATAGGTAAAGAACTATTGTCTTAGATAAACTTTAACTTGTAAGAACATATCTTGCTAATGTCTTCAGAGTTTCATCTCGAAGTAGATCTATCAACAAATAATCATTCTCACATTTCGATGAGAATCTGCAAGAAAATCTGAGCATGTCACATCAAGTTTTCCAATGTATAACACTGTTTCCTTTTCTGATAGGAGGAAGAGAGTGGTGAGGATGCTGGATGTATTAAAGTATTCATGAGAGGGTAACAGAATTCTCAAGAGGTAAATTAATTGCTTGGCTGAAAGATGTGTGCTGTCGCCCAATAGCAATGCTCTCTCTTATTGGGGTAAATCCATGAGGTCAAATGAGCTGCCTAAAGCTAGTTCAGCAAAAGCATCAATACATTTTAAAGGAGAAACAGCTGCTCCAAGACAGTGGACAAGCCTTAATAACCGTGTCAAGAGTAAACCTATTGCAAGTGTTGGATTTTTTTTATGGCTTTATGATATTATGCTTCTAAGAACTCATCTAGGTTGCACATATACAAATAGTGAAAAAAAATGTTTTGTAGTTTGAAAAGACTTGTTTATATTTGGACTCCAAAAGGAGAGAATTTCTAACTGAAAAAGGACTAATGGTTTCCATATTTGCAGCATCATTCACAATAACCAAGTCATGGAATCAGCTTAAGTGCCCATCAAGAGATGGCCAGATAAAGAAAATGTCACATATACACATAATGAATTTTATTTAGCTATAAAGAACAAATTATGTCATTTACAGAGCAAATGCATGGAAGTGATATAGGCCATAATATTAAGTGAATTTACCTAACCCCGAATGACAAATACTATATGTATGCTATATTTTTCTATGTGGGGTGTGTGTGTGTGTGTGTGTGTGTGTGTGTGTGTGTGTGTGTGTGTGTGTGTATGTGCACATGAAGGAACACTGGTGTCATATAAATGATATGAAATTAGACAGTGAGCATTTTCAGAAGAAGAAGGTGACTAAGTGGGAGGGGCAATGAGAAAATAGTGGAGGATGGATATCATCAAAGAATGACGCATTTGAACAAAACTTATATTATGAATCCTATCATTGTGTACAATGAATATATGGCAAAAAAGTATTATTAATCGGCTAGGCAGTGGTAGTGCATGCCTTTAATCCCAACACTTGGGAGGCAGAGGTAGGCAGATCAATCTCTGTTAGTTTGAGGCAACCCTGGTCTACAGAGCAAATTCTAGGACACCTAGGCCTACACAGAGAAAGGAACCAAAGAAAAAAGGTATTAATCAAGAGCTATAACTATATCAGAAAAAAATCACACCTACTACCTCAATATCCTGAAGAAAATCCTAGAAATTGTCTCCATTGCCCCTTCTTGGGGAGTTTATGATAGTTTTGAGCACTCTTTGGTCCATCGGTTTCTCCTTCTTTAGAGAGGTCAGACAATAACCAGTAGACCGTGCTCTAGGAAAAGTTAGATTCTGAAACATCATGTCCCTCTAGGGCAATGGCTGAGAGCACATAAAAGTAATCCTTTTTCCTTAGTCTTCTTGTACTCTGAATCAAGTGTTCATTCTTTGAATAAATCTCTTATGTATTATTTTAGAATCAACCCATGAAGGAAATTTAGACTTTTTGAGACTTAAATGAAGATTTGGGAAATACAGCATGAGCCTTGAGTAAGTCCAACCTCTGAAGCATAACTTTCTACATTTATCATTCACCACCGAGGTTTTATTCAAAACTGTATCATCTACCCATCAGGGGTAGGGGCAAATGAAAAGAGCAAAGTTTAAAGAATTCAGATGGTGGTTTTAGCAATAACTAGTGTCAGGATGTTGTTTGGTTGGATACTACAGAGAAAAAACCAGAAGTATTTTGGATACCTTGAGATCAGAAGCAAACTGAGCCATTTTCAACTTGGTTTCTTTGTTGCTAAGAATGCTGTACAACCTGGCACAGGGTAAGAGATGATGAAATTGTGTTAGAAATTAAGCCTTCACTCTGATGTTAGAAAAAGATTGAGTTTCATGAATATTGAAAAAGTTTATGTAGTAGTTGGGTATGACCTATATGAATTTTAGTTCATCCTATTCTAATTAATGTTTCCCTGTTAAGGATGTTTTAGTCTATATGGTATCTATTATGGTATTAAGACCTTACGTGGGATATACATCAAACACAATGGAGAGGGAGAGAGTATATCAGAAGCAGATACAACTTGATTCTGAATGTTGAGATCCTTGGACTCTTAATAAGTACTCACATCATTTGTGTTTAACCTTAGACTTCCAGAGTAAATCTCTCCCCACTAAAGTTTTACAGGTGATACCACAGAATGAGAAACAGTGTTGAATCAAAGGCCAAGGATTATATTCAAGGGCTATGAGATAGGGAAATCCATGGGTAGTTATAACCACAAGCAACATAAGTAAAATCTAGAAAATGAATTGTCTGTACAGGCAAGGCCTGCCAGGTACTGATGAGGTCCACATCTTTTTGTCATTGACTCGCCTGAGCATTTAAGGATAAGGCAAGGTACTGGGTATCCTTGTATATTTTATATGATATGATATAGATGTTCTTTGTGCTGGTTTATTCTTTGTGAGATAGGATACTCTGGTTTAGAATATCCCTTCCATTTAAAATATCTCCATGTGTCATTGTCACAAGGTGGCTTGTGAAGAAATGTATCACCAGCTGTTTGTCCCACAGGGCTGTCAGTTCAATCCCCACCTTGCTTCTGTTGAAAATATTCTGCAGGGGCTAAGGTCCCTGTACTTTAGGCAAGAAAGACATAGCCCACCCTTAATTAAGCCTTCCTTCACTGCATGAAGACATTATGGTCCAGTCCAGTTTTATTAGAAATATTTAAATATGGCATTTAGGAAATGGTTTCTACTATGGAAGCCTTTTATTCTAACAACTAGGTTTATTGTAGAAGAAAAAATTTACTATTTCCACATTGGTCAGTTATCCTCTTTCATTTAAAATTTTGCATTTGGAGCTCTGAGGAGTATCTGAAAAAGTAGATCTAAATCAGACAGCTTTGATCATATAAAGTCTAAATTCTTCTCTAAAGCAGTTTCTGGCCTCTGCTAGGCCAATGGAGATCCTTAATGATAGCTTCTAATGCAGCATCCATTTAGGGATTCAACTCTGCGTTGCTTGTGGCTCTAGACAATGGGAGAGATGGAGCTGCCTGCCTAGTTACCAGTGGCAACTTGTGCCCTGAGGTCTTAGGAGGTAATCAGGAAGAAGGAATGGGTTTGGATAAGAGCAAGTGAGAGGAGTCCATAAGGTGTGAGTGAGAAACCAGAACAACAAAGGGAAAAAGAAATTTAGTACTAAAGTCTGATGGAAGACAAGGCATGCCAAGATTGGCATTGACTCTAGTCTGTATTGCCTATATTTGTTAAATTGCTTGTTCAGTTTTGTCCAAAAACTTGTTAGTAGTGCATAGCCTTCTTTCCACACTATAGAGAAAAGCACTTGACTCTAGGGACCCAACATCTTTTATTAGACCCTACTCACAGGGTTCTATCACCTGCAATAGTGATGTGCTGGGCAACAACCCTTTATCACGTGGGTCTTGCCATACTTTCCTTTCTATTGCTGTGATAAAATACACCGACAACAAGCAACATTGGAGAAAAAGGATTTATTTTAGATCACAATCCCAGTTTATAATCCATCACTCTTAGGAAGTCACAGTGGCAGGAGCTTGAGATAGCCTGTCAACTCACATCCACAGACAAGAACAGAGACAAATGAATGCGTGCATGCTGCTAGTTTTCACTGCACATATATTGTTCAGGATCTACCTTAGAAAATGGTGCCATTCTGGTCTTCATATATCAATTAACAGTCAAGATAATTCACCAAAGACATGCATACAGGCCAACCAGGTCTAGGTAATTTCAGTCTAGGTACCCTCAAGGAATTTAAAACTTATGCTTATTCTCCTTTCATTTCTTAGGGTGCATCTTAAAAGAACTGTTTTTGTTCCAATCATACTCCCCAGAGTGAACATTGACATTGAAAGCTTCTAGCATAACTTTGGGGAGAGTTATATCGTTTACAAAATAGAATCAAGAACAGATTGCAGCCAGGCACAGTGGAGCACACCTGTAATCCCAGCACTCAGGGAGGCAAAGGCAGGCCTATCTCTGTGAGTTTGAGGCCAGAATGGTCTACAAATGGAATGCAGGACAGCCAAGGCTACACAGAGAATCCCTGTCTCAACAAAACAAAAACAAGACAAAACAAAAACAAGACAAAAAAGAGTAGAAATTGCAGTGACAATCTGCACTTTTCAAAGTCAGAAAGCTATTTGCTCTCAACTCTCTCTTTCTCCCTCTCCTTTGTCCCCCTTCAAGCCATGAGAGAAAAGAATAAAACACAGCACTGATGGGAAAAGAGCCTTATTTAGTTTATGGTAATGGCCAGGAACTGATGATATCCACATCAGTTGTTGTCTACTCACATGAGCATTTAACAGTAAGGCAGAGTATTGAGTGTTGTCTAGTTATCAGTGACTCACAGCCAAAGGTATCTAAGAGGATACCTGTATGGTAAGACCCACAAACTCAGCTACTTGGTAGATATTAGAAGGACTACATGACATGCCTGTGTACACTCGGGGGCCCCATTTTAGGGGAAATATTTTTTTTTGTCAATTCAATACAACACAGACACACAGAAAGTATCAGAACATAATGGAATGGAAAGGAATGGAATGGCCTGACTTCATGAGGATTCCTAGAGAATGAGAAAGGATTAGAAGCCTGGGTACCAAACAGAATCAATATCTCTGGAGCACAAGCCAGAGACAGTGGTTAAGACTTGGTACCAAATTATCCTGTCAGTATAGTCACACCCACTGAGATCAGCTTGTCAGACTCCCCCACGTGTGCTCTAATGGGCAAAGCCTGGGAACCATGATATAAGCACGACAAGTTTCACAGCAATGGGATATCCAAGGAAACTACAGAAATAAAGGAAGACTGAGGAAGTGAAGGCAACGGCAATGCCTTCATTCAGGGTTTTCCTTACTTTTATTTGTACTTTGCAGACTCAAAGGCAGGCACAATTGAAAATTATAGGGTTAAAACAAAAGACAGGGGTTGTGTAGAGGAAGTGTCTAGAGGGATGGGTAGAGGGGTAGTAGGAGGGCGTGATTAGAAGGGGTATTTAGATATTGTTGAAATAAAGAGGAAATGAACTAACTAGAAACTTGAGGGCCTGATAGAGTGCATGAATGTATTTGCTTTTCTTTGGAAGTGTTAAACAACTGCTATGGATGGGAGAATTAGAGTGGGAACAACAAAGAATTTGATTAACTAAATTCTGACTATTCTGTATTACAGACTGTTCTTCGACTCTATGGGTTGGTTGCTTCAGAGTGTGTGGATCACAAATCTATTGGCATGTATCGCCTGGCTTGTAACACGAGTTATCTTTCATTTACATACCATTTCGAGAATATGAGGGAACTAAGAACTTGAAGCAGGAATGATGCAGGATAATCATTACATGGCACCATATTAGCCAGTACTGCTTTCTTATGTTAGCATGGTTAGTATTGAGTAAGTAGTGAGAAGAACGATGAGAGCAAATCTTCCCTAAAGGTAAGCCCTAGACTCTTCAGCTACCGTGTCGTCATCTATTTAGCACTATAGACCCCTGCTCTATCCTGCATGGACATCACAGTGTTGAGAACATACAACAGAGGTGCTCTGCACACTTCACACGGCTTTCGTTCTTCAGACTGCTGTCCATACAGAAGCATACATACACGAGGATTTGGGCTGTCCCGTTTCCGTGCTTTATCAACCCTGACATCTCACATTTCCATTCACTGCCTTTGGATTGTGCCTTAAAGTACCTAGCACGGTTTATTTGTTTTTGTTTTTAATGGCTACAATATAGTCTTTAGGGTATGGGCAGGTCTTGTCCACTCCTCAGTCTTGAAAGTATGGTCAGTCCCGCAGGTGTGAAAGGACAAAGGGCCATTTGCTGGAGAAGGAGGCTGGGGGTCAAGTTAGGGTCTCCTTGCTTGTGCATACAGTGGATGTCCAGCATTACTGTGACTACACAAGGACTTTTTTTTTCTTACATGTATTCATATCGCTGAGAAGTTAAAGAAAAATGAGAGACTCTTCTGTGTTTCCTTTATTGTATTTCTTCATTACTCTTGGCAGTGGTGTGATTGAGAGAAACTCCCATGGCCTGAGAATTTGTTAGAAATTCAGGATTTCAGTCTGTATTCTCAGTTCAACGGGACTCATAGGGTGATTGAAGCTTTCGATTCACTGTTTTGTTGCGGATCTCATCCTTCTCATACTCATTCACATTGTTGAGGAAGGGCAAGTTTTATGCCGGCTTACTGACTCCCGTTCAAAGCTTGCATGCTTCAGATGGCACAGAGCACTGTGTAAGGCCGAATGGATTCATGAAGGCCCTATACAACGGTCATGTTCCTGGCTTAAATAAAGCAGCTCGCTTAGTACTGACCCTCCATATTGGTCTATTCAGAAATTTAAAATTTACCCATTTGCAAGCTGCAGTGCAAGTCTGTCATTCTACTCACAGGAGGAGCTGCCCTTGACATCACTGCAGCTCTCTCAAGACTCCCTGTGCAGCACTCGGGGAAAGGAGGCAGCCTTTTGGTCCTTGCATACTACTCATGATAAAATATGCCTATAAACACCTGCTAGCAATTGCAACTGATTTTTTTTATTTAGCAGAATATTGATATATAAGCAAAACCCACCCGGAAATGGTAATTATGCCTAAGATTTTTTTTCCTGTAATGTCACTAGTTTTAGAGGGTTTTTTAAACTATAAAATAAGCAATACCGTTGTTTCTATAAAATAATGTTTCTCTCTTGAGTTTTGTGTAATCTCCTGGATGATAAGATGGTTGCTTGCTCTATCCTACTGTTACTTAATAATAAGCTACATTATAAACTAATTGTGTACTCCTCAACCCTCTAGGTCAAAGCTAGGTGGACATGTTCATGTTTTTCAGTACCCAACTTGCATTTACAAAACCAGGTATATTTAGTCCTATGTGGAAAAACCCTTGGTTTTAAAAGTAACACTTAGAGCAAAATACTGGCTTAAAAACATATAAACAAACATAAATTTGGACTCATCTTCACTGTCTTCCACTAATATAGCATCAGTTGACTCATATACTCAATGAGGTCATAGCTAAAATGTTTACTATTTACAAATCAGTGCAGTGGATGTGAAGCAAAATAAGATAATACTGTCAATAATGGGGCTCTATGTTAGTAACGGTTCTCTACAGTAACAGAACTTATAAAATCAATATATATGTATGTATATTTGTATTTAATATATAACCATATATAAATTTATACAAATATATAAATACATACAAAAGATAAACACACACACACACACACACACACACACACACACACACATATATATATATATATATATATATATAGAGAGAGAGAGAGAGAGAGAGAGAGAGAGAGAATAAGACAAAGGAAATGAAAACTATATAAAGGGGCTATATTATAATGACTGACAGGCTGTGGCCCAGCTAATCCAATAATGGCTGCCTATGAATGGAAGGTCCAAGAACCCAGTAGCTGTTTAGGCCACAAGGTTGAATGTCTCAGCTGGTCTTCAATATACATCAGAATCCCAAAAAACAGGCTGTAATGCCAGTGAAAGAATGCACTTGCTACCCTGGTGAGGGCTTGCAAGCAAAGAGCAAAAGCTTCCTTCTTCCAAGTTTTTATATAGGCTTCTAGAAGAAGGCATGGATCAGATTAGAGGTGGGTTTTCCCAGCTCAAGGATCTGGATTAAAGGTGTGTCTTCCTACCTCAAAGGTCCAGATAAGAAGTATGTCTTCTTACTTCAAATTAAGCAAAAACATGTGCCTCTCCATTTTTGTGTTTAAGTGGATATCATAACTATTAATAAGTGGGCACTTAGTAGTAAACGAGACTAGATATCACTAAGATCCGAGAACTTAGTCTCTTGAGAGATTGAAAACAAACAAGCAAGGGCTGGTGAGAGGGCTGAGGAGTAAGGGCACTGAAGCTTGAACACCTGAGTCCCGGTCCCAGAGCCCATGGCAGAAGAAGGCAAGACCTGATTCCTAAAAGTTATCTTCTGACTTCCAGCTCAAAGAAGCCATGGCATACACACATCTGCATACATAAACATGTTTAGGCAAATACACACACATATGCACACACACATCTAATAAATAAAATAAGAAAAAAATTAATGTAAGATTATTGCAAAAAGTGACCAATTCTGGAGCTGGAGCGATAACTCATTGGACAAAGCCCTTGCTGGACAAACTTGAAGACCAGCTTTAAACCGCCCTCAAACTCACATAAAAGCTTGATGTACTAGTGCACATGTCTGTAGTCACGATAGGGACTATGGAATGTCTTTGAAAGCAATAGAGTGTTTCTTGGCGAGCTAAGGTCCTGGAACTCGGTGCTCTTGAGGTGTGTTCTGGTTTCAGTCATGTCCTCAGCATGATTTAAAAGAAAGCGGTACTTCCTTAGGGAAAAAGAGATACCAGAAAACTACACACACACACACACACATACACACACACACACACACACACACACATTATAAAAGAGTCACAAGTCACAATTACCTGTGATAATTTAAATAAGACAATGAGAATAAAAAAATTCACTGAGGGACAAGATGGCCAAGCCTTACTGAAGGAAGCTGCATCTAAGCAGGTGTGTGCTTAGCAACATTGACCCAGACATTTGTTTCTCTTGGAGAAGGGAACACGCAGAACCAGCAGCAAAGAGAACTACACTAAAGTAAAACAGAGCACTGTACAGAATGTTCACAACACATGCCCCAATCTAGTTCCACAATAAAATGTGCAGTGTTCTTTAGAGAGGAAATTCATGAAAATATATTTAAAGTTTTGAAAATAAGTCTGTCTATTTATATTATGAGGCACTTAAAGTTGAACACAGGTAATATGAAAGGGAAAGGGGAAACAATGGAGAAGGAGATATGAACGAGGGGAGGTATGGGAGGGTAAGGACAGAGGAGGAGATTGTCAGGAGTAACTAATTTGGTGTGTGTGTGTGTGTGTGTGTGTGTGTGTGTGTGTGTGTGTGTGTGTGTGTGTGTGTAAACTTTAAATTAGACTGAGCCTACACAGGAAATGACTAAACTACTCCTAAAAGACATAAGTTACCAAATAAAAATGCCAGGGCCAGATGTAGGATATTTTCAAGTTTTTGGTTAGAGATGTACAGTGATTCACCCTCCCCCCTAAACAATGCAGGTTTCTGTCATGGCTCCTGGTTACCCACCAGAACTTGATGGCGAGACCTCATTACTAATGTCATGACCCACCTAGGCTACTGACAGGAGAAATCAAGTTAGCACTCACCAGGAAGTTCCTCCCTGATGGCTAGCTCTCATAGTAGTGGAAGGTACTATGATGTTGATAATGATGATACGTGTGTGTGTGTGTGTGTGTGTGTGTGTGTGTGTGTGTGTGTGTGATCAACAGTCTTGATCAGCTGTAAGCTCTGTGAACTGCAGTAATGACTTGTGTGGCACAATATGCCCATGGGTGCAATATCATAAATGTTATGGAGTAGTCAATTGCTTTCTGATTGGATATAAGGTCTGTTCCATAGAAGGAAACATGCACTCCTCATTTGGAAAAAAAAAATCCATGACTAGAGATCTCAAAGGCCCGAGGATTGAACATGGCAACTATTATTTTGCTAAATGGGCATAGTTCCAAACTGTCTCTAATTTTAAACATCTCTACCTTGGATCAGTGCACCTCTCAGAATTCATCTAAGGTATTTCTTTGTGTGATTGATGGTGGTTAATGCAGAAACTCACAACTGGCCAAATTCAGAGTAAGTGACTGTGGCGTTCTCAGGCACAATGAGGCACCTGTAACATACCCCTTTCCCAACATTCAGGTCCCATGAAAGAGGAGGGAGCAGAAAGTGGAAAGGGCCCATGGTCAGAGAGGACCAGGGCAAAACTGTGTCTCTGAACATGACAGGACTACTGTGCTCACAAACTCACAGTAGCTGTGGCTGTGGAAGAGTTGGTGAATCAGTTTCCAGCCCTGAGGAGCTATGCACAATTGATGGTGGGGGAGGTGAACCAATTTTTTAGGGTATGGATGCTGGTGGGTTAATTATACTCTAGTGGGATGCCCCACACATGTGCATATAGACAGCACAAATTATAGTCAATGGGTTATTAAACTAAAGTAAAAAAAAAGACAGAAAGTTGTGGGGTAAGACTGAGTCTGGAGAAATTAATTTCATACATAGTATGAAATTCTCAAATAATTGATAAAATATTTATTTTAAAATACCATATACAGAGTTTTAAAAAGACAAACTTGTAAAGAGATAGCATTACAGAGAGAATTTCTACAAATTCCAATTGTCACACTAATCACCTCCATATCTATTTGCACATGTCTTGAACACCAGCTTCAACATCACAGGGTAAACTGAGGCAGGACGTAGCTCTGAGGGCTGGCTGTCCACCCTGCAGACTTTCTCCTAGGGCAACTTTCCAGGCTATAACTGATTGTTACTGGCAATAGCTTCCATTGATGGTGGCAGCTGAGGGGCCAGAACTTAATTATTCTTGGTGGCGGTCCAGAGCTGGTAGCTTCCTGGCAGGGGCTTCTACTGATTGTGGCAAGCAAGGGCTTCCACTTAATTGTGGCAAGCAGGAGCTTATATCTGTTATGGTAAGCGGGGGCTAAGGCTATTGGCTCCTAGCTGGGGCTCTCTGCTGGTAGTGGCAAAGTCTCTTAAAAAGAAAAGAAAGGAGAGAAAAGGAACACACACACACACACACATACACACACACACACACACACACACACACACACACACACTTAATGATATAATAAGACAGACTCCAGGAGGTAGGTTCAAATAAGCTATGCTCCATGACAGCGTGAAGTCCTCAGAACACATAGTCCTTGTGGTTGTGTCTCTCCGAGACATCCATCCTGGGTATGCTAACAGGTGGGCCTCACTCCACGAGTTCTAGACCTGCTTTGCCGTTCCTCCTGCACATCACACACACACACACACACACTGACTTCTCCCTATTTGAATGAACTGCCTCTGGCCCATGCCAGTCACTCTATTTACATGGTAATTCAATCTAGAATTCTTGCTGATTCTGTGAGCTGGATACAGGCACTCAACCCTTCTCTCACATAACGTCAGTTTTACACTTTATTACAGATTATTCCTGTCAATGTTTAAAAACAGTTATATCTTCACACTTCTGAAAAGTGTAAACTGCCATAGCCCCTTAAATACATTCCTATTTTTGTTGGTCACATTTTATAGTTCATTATGAAAAATGTACACATGGGGTTCACTGTGGCGTCTTCATACATGGACATCTCACACATTCATCATGTCCACCCACATTTCTGCCTTCTCTCTACTTCCTCTTGATACCCTTTCTGGTCCCTCACAGTTCTTCTAATCTCATGGTTTTTTTTTTTTTTTTTTACATGTATACTTGTCTTCCACTTCCATACACTTTCCTGCAAGTATCAGAACCATGTTGTTTGTGGCTAAGTAATCCTATATTTATACATTATATCTCTCATTCTTCTACTAACTGGCACCAGGGCTGACACCAGACTTTGGTTATTGTACATGTCAGTGTAAGTATTTTATATGCTGCTTCCATTTTTTTTAAATAAAAAGATGGAAATGGGATAATGGCTGCATACTGGTTGTATACCGTAGACTGTAATACATAAGGGCTTCTTTTCCCCCCAAATTGTCACAACAATTTTTTGTAATCTCCATTTGTAACTCATGTAAGATATAATCTTAGAGTTTTCATTTGAACCCTAGCTGAGCATTTTTCCTAAGGTAAATGTCTATTTGTACTTCAATCTTGGTGCCTATTGGGGTTTTTCACAACCTTCAAACTACTGTTTTTGTAAGTGTTTTGGGTTCTTTATGTAGTCTACTAGTCTTCTGGAAGACAAATAGATGAGAAAGACTCCTTCAGTCCATAGATCTTTCCTCCTCTCTAACTATTGTGCTGTCTGAGGTTTTTGGGTGTAATTCAAGTTATCATTTATTGTTTTCTCTACTTTTAAGTTTTATCTAGGAAGTCTGACTGTGCCAATATGGTACCATGTTTCCTTATTTTTTCTCTTGGCTTAAAGTTTATTATTTTATTTATATGCCCTGGCTGTGTTTACGTAGACTTCTGGCAGGAAACATAGGTCTAACAATGAGGCTCTTTAAAATGTATCTAGATTTCTTTGTAGCTTATGAGCTCTGTGAGGGCAAGTGCTGTATTGCTATTCTACACTTCTATTCTTTTTTATGTTTCCTTATTTTTATTCTAATGTTTTAACTTCAGATTTAGATCTTAAAGTCTGCTCTCCACCTCTTCTTTTGTATTGTGAGAGATCTGTCTAACTTCAGGATCCTGCATGCGGATATCCAGTTCTCCCATCCGAAGCCGTAGAAGCAGTTCTTTATCAAATGAGTGCTAGCACATCTCCCTAAGAATCAGTTGAAGGCACATTTGTGAGTCCACTTGTGCAGGACGGTTCGTGTCTGTGTCACACCACAGCACGTTCCCCTTGTAACTGTGCCTCTGATATGATTCAGTGGTCTTGCCTTTTGAGTAAGTTTCTTCTACAACTTGAAGTCTTTTGTGCTCTCAAGTGAATTTGGGGATTTTCCCCTCCTATGTCTGAAAAGTTGTTCTTGGTATTAAAACCACCCAATGGTAAACTAGGCCCTAAATCTTTTATGTCTGATAGTTTGTTTTTATAAAATTAGGAGTTGTTCCAACACTTGTGGCTTACACATTTATTATATTTCATTACAATTATAGATTTGAATGTATTTCACTCCTTTTCCCCCTTATTTATCATCTTGTAAATTTGATAATTGATAATTTGGCAATTTTTTCTCATTGGATATCTATTTTCTAGTGGGATTTATTCATATTATTAGATTGTTTTATTGGAAAATAAATAAGTTTTTACTATGTATTCTGATTATAGCTCCGCTTCCTCCAGTTTCTCTTAAGTCCTTCTTACCAACCCAAATCTTTTCTTGCTCTTATTAGAAAACATTGGTCTGGTTCGAGGCCTCTGGATTCTGCTACACTGTCAATATTGGATCCTCACCAGTACTCTTCCTACGTATCCTTACATATCTTCCATATCATGTAGATCCTCCAGCTTTGGTTCAGCAGGACTGGCCCCGTCACATGTTCCAGCAGTTCATAGATGGGATAGATGTTGGGGTGGGCCAACTCAAAGCCCAGGATCTGGGCCTGGGTGATAGCTGAGTTGATTGGCCAACCAGCTCTCCTGTACTCATACCACCAGGACCAGGTATCTTACTTTTCCCAGGTGAGGAGCATGGCCAACTCTCCTGTGGCAACTGACAAGCATCAAGACTGGCTCTCAGGTGCTCACAGCTCTGGGAGAGGGCTGGTTCGCTCTCACACCCTGCCACCAGGGCTAGGTTTCCAGTACTGCACCCTGCACCCCCCAGCTCAACCAAACGTTAAAGCTGGCAGGGTGTGGGGTCAACTCCCAGCTCCCACACCCTCCAGGCCTGCTTAACCTTGCCCTCATCATCATTGCTAATTCTACTGTGTTGCTCAGGCAAAGTGCTGTAAAGAATAGGGCCAGCTCTTCATGGGCTTTAGACAATAATATGGTTCCACGCAATCCAGACCAAGGAAGACCACATGGCCATTGGTGGTAACTCGGGCTGCCTACATCAGCATAGACCCCTGCTGCTGCAAAGGTGCAGACCCAGACATGGCCCTCACAGCAGCACAGCCCTGGACTTAACCATGACCCAGGTGGCAGCACAGGCTACTCACACCAAGCTGTTTCTGCCCAGTTCCATCTCTTTGCATAATGTACAGGCCATTCTGCTTCTCTTTCTATTCCATCTCTCCACTACATATGCAGACACTGTAGTGGCACCCATGAGCCATAAAGCCCTGAGGTAGTAAGCAGGCCTTTGGGTATCTTCTGCCTGCATGTGCTGTACAGAAGGCAGGCAATGGTAAAGTATTTTTATAGTCATGTAGTTTTGAGGTTCTAAATGCTTCTTCTACCTGAATGTCCATGATTACCCCAAGATTTTGGAATTTTCTTCTATAGTTTTATTGAAGATGTTTTTCATGTCCCCAATTTGTAGCTTTATCCTCAGGGTATGCCTATGAGCTGAATATTTCACTTTTTAAGGGTGTATCAAAGGTCTTTTATTTTTTTCTTCATGGTTTCTTTTTTCTTTTTCTGTTCTTTCTGATAATAACATTTCAATGGCCTGTCTTTAGGTTCTATTAGTTTTTCTTCTGCCTTATCTACTGAGACTATCAACTATTTCTGTCTGATTGACCATTACAGCTCCTCGTTTTCCTCCATGATTTCTGTCCAGTTCTCTTTCAGATCATGCGCTGCCTTCTTTTCTTCACTGAACTGTCACTGTTTTCATTTTTCTTGTGTTTCTGTGTTGACAATCGCTCACCTGTATCTCTTGTGCTATTATTTGATGATCTTCTTGGTGACTTTCTCTTAATAATATGTCTTGGGTACCAGTGCTAGGCTTGATTTGCAGCAAGATTGCCCTCATTCATGTCATAATTACCAAGTCTAATCTTCTGCCATGATTATTTTTCTCCTATGACCTAGGTGACCCATCCTCAAGGAGGCTGGAACCCCCTGTGACCCCATTACTTTGCCTATTTATTTGTCTTTACAGAAATCTTTGAAGAATTTTGTGCTATTTCAAATTCTTTCTTTTCCATACTTTCTTGACTCTATTCTAAACTTTTTTGTTTATATAGTTCCTCCAAAACTGTATCATCATAAAGATTAAAAATCCAACTTCTTTTCTCTGTAGGTCCAAGACTAATTCTCTTTTATTTTTCTTGACTGCTAGGCAACAGATGACATTAGTAGATAACTCCCTTGCTTTTTAGAGATAGTATTTTGTTTCAAGAACAGCACTGACTCCTGATTCCTTTCTAGACTTAGCCTCCAGCATTTCTTGCTTGGTTTCTATTCATGCTAATGACCTTGTGAATTTTGAGGTCTCCTTGCATTAGTTTTTCTATACTCCTGATATCATGTCATTAATTCTTAGATTTGAAGTATTGTTTACCTCTCAGCAACTCCCTCTCATGTCTCCTGCCCCCGAAACTCTGAATTAACATATGATGAATTCACCATCATTTGAGTTTGATAGTTGTTTCTGACAGTTCAAGGCTGTACCTTGCTTCTCCCAGTTCAAACGCACTTTCCTATGCAGTGCTCCCACCTCATTGCACAAGATAGCTGTATCCCCATCATAGAGGCTATGAGTCCTAAAATATGTTCGATGAATACTGGTAACAGCTGAGAGTCATGGAGGACTGCGTGTTTAGATTTTGTAACATGTTGAATTATTCTATTATTTCTGATAGCTTTCCAGTTGGTTTTCCTTGGCTGTTTGTTTTCAGATTGATGATCCCCGTGTTTATATAATTCACATAGTAATTCACTTCTCTTTTCCAACATAAAATATTAAAATATTTTGAAGAAAGTTTATGTGTATGGGTATTTTGCCTGCATGTATGCCTGTGCACCACATGTGTGCCAGAAGAGGGAATCAGATTCCCTGCAACTGAAGTTATAGATGTTTTGAACTGCCATGAGGGTACTGAGAATTGAACCCCAGTTCCTCATAAGTAGCCAGTGCTACTTTTGAACATCTTTCCATCCCATCAAATCTGTTTTTTATAGTTCAAGTTATTAGAGTAAAACTTCCACAGTTGGTATTATGTCATAGTATTCTCATCACCATTATAGTTTAAATATTAATACCTTTTGTGTTTCATTGTAACATATGATGTCTGTTAATTTAAGATAATAGTCCCAACACTGAGGAAATATTCCTCTTGTTTTTCTAATATTTCATCGGAAATGGCTAAATTTTACCGAAGAACATTATTTTTTTTACCAAAGAACATTATTTTAAGAGTGCTTTCATATTATTTTTATTTTAATCTGTTACTGTGTTGAGTTTAGTGATGGGATTGCATTCTTTTCAGTGACCCATATCAGTACACTCAACTTGAGAATTTTGATACATGTTAGACAATTGATATTTTTGCATGCCATCTGATTTGAATAACAAGTGTTTAAAGCCTTTCCTTTAAATATTGAGCTAAGAATCAAGCCAATATTTTCTGAATAAAAGTATTAAGACTTTTTTTTATAGTGGAGGAAGCTAATTTGGTCCATAAAATCATATGAATTGTGATATTTTTGAATCATTTATCATGAATTTTTCTAGCCATTTGGTGTCTATATCTTCTATCTTTCTCTCTCTTTTTACATTCTCATAACATTTTAACATTTAGTAGAAGCTATAGACAATAATTTTACTATATTTTACATGGAGGATCCAACCCAGAAATTTGCATAAGTTAAAAGCAAAGATAATTAAGGAGAGCCCAGCCTGTGAGCTGCTTTTCTCACAGTCATAGTTTGTTTACTAGGAAAAGCAGTTTATATCACCCAAGTATGTGGAGCTGAGGAAAGGCTTAAACACACGCTTGAGATACAGCTAGTCCAATACTAACAGCCAACACCTCAAGAGTAAGCACCGTTCCTGACAATGATCCTGCTACACATCCATGTTCATTTCTGTCCATAGCTTAGGAAATCCCATTACAAAAATGTCTCTTCCCAAGGCACAGTCTCCAATATGCATTCCACCCCAAAGGCAGGAAGTATACCTCTTCCTTGCAAAGAATCCCATAACTTTTAAATACTAAAGATCCATTCTGCACAAATATGGTTTATGTTTGTCTATAGCGCTCTATAGCCCTGAAGAAAACAATGTAGTCTGCGTTGTCCCCGATCAGTGAGAGATGATCAGAGATAATCATGTCTGAAGAATGGAAAGTTCATATCCAAAGGCAAATTGTTCCCAGAAGGCTCTGTCAACTGACATAAGTAGGTTCTGGTTTTCCATTTGCACATTGAGGGAGTGGTGCATAGGCTTTATCTACATTTTGAGGTCCCTGGTATCTACACCCATCTCCAGCCAACTTCATTTGGCCTGGGCCTCTGGCAATTTCTTTGGCTGAATGTTCTTCAAGAGTTAGTGAAAGGTCAAAAAGCAAAGTATAGCATAACATTACCCACAGCATCCAAGCCATCACTGAACTCGAGAAGTCTGGCACTGACCATACCTGCTCAGGCTTAGTCATCTGAGGAGGCAACTGGAAATGCAATTGGGTGGGCAGCAGGCATTATCAGAAAGGGTTACAGGGACTGCTTTGTTGCAGGGTACCACTTATGATGATTGGTGGTGTTTGAAGAAAACCTGGTTTGTATCCTGACAGATATGGGTAAGACAGTGTCTGGTCATTGGAAGAAACTGACTGGAGCAACGAACATCAGCCACAAAGGCTAAGCACCTGTGACTGAACAAGTAGCATGAGCCTGTTGAGCAGCCCCATCTGTGGCCAGCATTCTGCGTTTCTTTAGCTGACTGTGTAGTAAGGCTTCTACCCTATAGCGTTGACGGTATTGCGTAAGGCATTTTAGTCGCTTTAAATTTTATCTTTCTATGGCCCAAAGTCCCTCTGGGCCAGTCAGGAGACTGCTACCTAAAGCTTCATGTTCCACTTTCTGATTATGTAAGTAATGGTGCTTCTTCTCTTTGTGCAGGTGCTGTAGTCGTTTCAACTGATCAAGGTACAAAGACTGCAAATGAATCAGCTCATAATAAGAGCCACTTCCTCATCTGTGTAGACAGCAGCATGCTTTAGGGGGTCTTCTTGGTCACTGACTATCCTATCAGCTTCACTGTCAGGGTCACCTCTCCATGTCTGATCCACACTAATGGGTTCCTGCTCCCCATCAATCCAGGAGTCTTCATCCAGTATTTGGCTAGTTTCGCTCCGGCTACTCTCTGGAATCCCAGCTCTGTTTTAGTGTATGAGTTCAAATGGCACAAGAGGGTTTCACCCATAGGGCCTGGGCTGCTCTTCTTCATTCGAGCATGAAGTGCTAGGGCACTCTTTCGAGCATGTTCAGCACAGAAAGACACCTCATCTTTCTTCTCAGGCTTTAGGGCAGCACTGGGACACTTTTTTCCATTCTTCATGGATATGTAACTACATTGTTTGAAGAAAGTATTCCTGTCTTCAAGAATATGCTTAATGTAAACCTTCTGCCCCTCCAAACACAGTTGAGAGCATGGCCATTGGTGAGTGAATTAACAAGAAAGGGGCTCCTGAGGTCTGGGCACTGGGGTGATCCCTATCTTTCTCTTGTTTAGATGGTTTGGTTCCCTTTTTTTCCTTAAATTTCTTCATTCTACCAAAATTGCTATTGCTAATAAAAGATTGATCAAGTATCTTCTTATGGAGGTGTCAATCCATGTCCCACATGGGACTCTGTTGTCTCATCACTATAATATACTTTTGTTTTTTCACCTTTTCCCATGAGTAAATGTTCAAGGCACTTGAGCACTTTTATTAATTTTTCAATTATTTATTAACCTTATAGTTCCTAAACATTAACTTCTATGTTCAGTTTTACTAATTCATTAAACTTTTCAATGTGTTCAGTTTTTAGAGGCTTCTTTCTGCTTCTTGCATTTGAATTTTTTATTATTCCTTAATATATCATAAGGGAATTTCAGACTATAGATTTCGCTTGGAGTTCAGCTTAGGTTTGAAGTACAGCTGTTCCTTAAACAACAACAACAATAACAAAAACAAACAAACAAACAAAAACACTTACGGTTATAATTCTGGTGAGAGCTTAGTCCATGAATTATTCTGGAGGGTAATTTTATTTTCATGTGGTTTGTTTCTGTTGTAATGTTTATTCTTTTAAGATAAGAGTTTCAAAGGTAGGTCAAGCAGCAAATGCATATGCAGACTTGACTGTTACCCTGGGGGTCCTGAGGAAAGCCAGGGAAGCTGTGGACACATTTTTGTTGTTTGAAATGATGCAATATAAACTTAAGGACTTTATCATGTTGGATAAATACTTCCATTGAGCCAATCTCCAGCTTTTTAAGACCAGGTGCCATAGAAACTCTATACTTTCCATATGAAGGCTAAAGTTCAGAGCGTGGAAAGACTTGTCGAAACTGTGTGGAAAGATGCAGACAGAGATCACAGGGGTCTGAAACGAAAGACAGAGACACTGGGGGACATTTTAAGATGTCTTAAAAGTCAGGTCATCTGGATTGGTATTTGACTAAGTCTGAAGAAATCACAGGCTCAAATTAAAAAAAGAATCAAGGCAAGAGCTGAAGGTTAGGGCCAGTACAGTACTGTATAACTATTGTACTCAACAGGTGAGAGGAACTATCCAGAAATGCAGTCATCTCCAATAGAAACCTGAATTCTTGGAAAATATTTTCTTCTCTTTTCAAAAAAGTAAATATTTAAAAGCATACATACAATATCTTTTGGCCTAACAAAATGGAGGCACTTTTAGGCATATTTTCTTTCTTTCTCTTGCTTTTTTATTTTTTAACAGTTCTATCTTAGTTGGGGTCCTTATTACTATAATGAGACATCATGACCAAAACCAATTTAGAGCAGAAAGGGTTTATTTTTTCTTAAAACTCCCAAGTCACAGCCCATCTTCAATGGAGATTGGGGGTAGGGACCTGGAATAAAGCAAAAGCCAAAAAGGAATGCTGCCTATTGGCTTGTTTAGCCTGCTTTCTTATTTATTCCAGAGCCACCTGCCCAAGGGTACAGCTGCTGCCAAGTGTCTTGGCTTTCCCACATCAATCAATAATTAGTAAAATGCTCCCAGGTTTGCCTATAGGGCAATATTATGAAGATACTTCTTAAACTCAAATATGCCTAGGTTTGTGTCAATACAGTAAACCTAGACTCCCTGTTCAGATCTAGCCAATAGACAGCGCAATCTTCATGGTTGTGGGGAGAGCAGGAACTGTCTCAGACATGCACTCTGGTGCCACCCTTTGAACACTTTCCCTTGGTGGGGATGCCTGAAGGGCACACGGAGGAAGGGGAAGCAGGCTATTAGGATGAGACCTGATAGGCTGTGGTCATGTAGTGGGGGAGGAGGTCCCCACCTGTCAGAGGTCTAGGGGAGGGGAATAGGGCAGAATAGGGAGGGAGGGAGGGAAGGAGAGAGGGGGCCAGGAAGAGAGTGTGGGAATAGGAAGACACAAGCCAGGGGATAGCAATCGTGATATAATCTAAGTAAATTATAACAAATTAAAAATAAAAAACAACCAGTACTATTTATATATTATAATAGCCCTCCAAAATCAGCAGGTCTGCTTCTGTTCAATATCTTTCAATGTGTGTAATATACTCCATGGAGCAGAAGCAATAAATTACCCAGCCCTTTTCTTGGTTGAGCTTTTTTTTTGTAACATGTTTGGTGTTAAGTAATGCAACACTACTGTGATAACCTATGGAAGTAAGTCCTTACATTTCAGCATTAGGCCAGGTTTTCAAGCAAGATGGCAAAGTCCTGGCAGTGTCACATGAGCTTTGGAAAGCACCGACTCCCTTTCTGTGTGTGGCCAGAGTAATGGAGACCCAACTTTGTAACTGGACAACAGGAGAACATGACTCCTTCTTTCTACATTTACAACATGTAGGGAGGGAGTGGATTTAACCACCCTCTGGCTTGACTAAAGGATGAATTCAAATGTTTTGGCTGACAGGCATCAATAGCCTTGTGTGCTAAGCTTCCCAGTTTCTACAAGGTTTTCAGAAATCTGCTTCTTCTCTGGCCTACAGAGGCCATCCCTAAACCAACAATCCCTCAATTCCTAACATCATTGTCTTTTATTTTAATTTCTGCACTTCCTGCCTTCCCTTCTTTGCACCTTCCCTTTTCCTCTGTTTTCCTCTCTCTCTAAACTAATCAGAAAATCTATAAATTGTCACTAGCTTAAATTACTCAGCCACAATATAGGAAACAATTTGTTAGTTTGCTAAAAAGTTAAACAGGTGTGATGTTACAGACACAATCCCAATTATTCTGAATACTGAAGCAGGAGGGCCTTTTGGAGGGTTAGCCTGGGCTATACAGTAAGACGTTGCTTTGAAGAATAAACAAACGAAACAGCTTAGCATACACTTACAACAAAACCAGGATATTGCACTCCTAGGTATTTAATCAAGAGAATTCATTTTTTAAAGTGCTCATAAAAGGATATTTTCATGGGAGTTCAAGATGATAGCACAAACTTGAGATGTACCCAAAAGCCCACAAGACAGAGCACTAGTCATAGCTCAGGCTACACAGACAGAAGTCTATTCAGCCGTGCAAAGAACAGTGGCTAGCATAAAGAGATGAATCTCAGAGATAGCATGCTCCATTAAAGCCTAGGACACACATGGATCTGTGCTATACGGCTTTTATTGCATGGACTTACAAATAAGTGATGCCATATAGACGGGAGGCAGGTCCTTGGCAGTCTGATGTCCATCATAGGAGCAGAGCTGACTGGAAAGAGATAAAGGGCACATGGGTATTGAAGGATTTTAACTAGTTTCCAGTGGCTGCTGAACCAAATTACCACAAACCTAGTGGTTTAAAGCAAACACAGACAATCTCTCATATACCCTAAGGCTAGAATCCCAACATGATTCTTATAGGGATAAAAGCAAGCAAGTTCAAGCTCTTTTGGAGGCCTCTGACAGAATTTAGTTTTTTGCCTTTCCCAGTGTCTAGAACTTACCTTATATTCTTGGCTCTTGGCCCCTTCTCCATGTGCAAAACCAGTGAATCAAAATGTCTCTCTAGCTGTGTTTCTCCCAGTTCTCTCTCATGGTTCTCACTTCTAGCAAGTCTCTGTATCTCTCCCTCTTAGGAGGATGCATGTGATTGCATTTGGTACACACCATTGCTGGAGCAAAGTACCGAGACAAACTGAGTGACTAACAGAGTAGGAATTTTTGTTTTTCTCCATGTATCAATAAACTGACAGTGTCAGCTCCAATCCAAAAAAAATAAGCCCCCTAACTTGCAAAAGGAAGTTTTCAAATTGTTCATGTCACTTGGCTCCACAGCAGTACAACTCCCTCTAATCGTGTCCCTTTCCAGGAACTAGTCATCCACCTGTACTTAAGTGCAAGTACTAGGAACTGCAGTCTTTGGATAGCCAGCTTTCCTCAGCCAGCAGTACTAGTGTCAAAATATAAAGCAAGTGAAAACCAACAAGAAGGAAGTCAAAGACAGAGGGGCACTGAAGAGGAAACATCTTTCTAGAGAGATAGCTCAGGGATTCACAGCATGTGCTTTTCCAACAGAGAGGCCACCTTGGGGTAAAGACAATTAAAAAGAAAAAAAATTAAGAGAAAAGAAAGATATACATTTTTTAGCTTTTTTAAAAATTTAAATAAATTACTCAGATTATATACTGATTCTTATCCCCTCACTTGTATCTTCCTGTTCTCCCTCCCTCCCTCTTTTACCCTATTCCCCTCCCTTAGGCCTGTGACAGAAGGGGACCTCCTTCCCCACCATATGATCACAGCCTATCAGGTCTCATTCAGATAGCTTGCTTCCCCTTCCCTGCAGGCCTCTCCACCAAGGGGAAGTGGTCAAATAGAGGGCATCAGAGTTCATGTCAGAGTCAGTGCCTGCTTTCCACACAACTGTGGAAATGCCCTGTCCATTGATTTTTTTTTTCAGCAATCCACAATAACTCTGTACGCAACATTGCATATGACCTGAAGGCCGACTTAGTGGAAAGGGATAGTTACAAAGACCCAATAATGCATTTCTTAGATTTCATCCAGCCAGCTCTTCCTATCACAAGGTATCCCGCAGCCCATTCATAAGAGGTATACAGTTTAGTTTGGTGAGTAAGGATATCAAAAAATAAGCACTTATAATATGTACCTTTCTTGATTTCAATTAAGAAAATTTGCACTATTGATCATTTTCTGGTACTCAATTCATTACAGAGTTATGAGAGAAACTAGAGTCTCTACATTTTACTCTCCCAGATTTGACTTCTTTTCCTATCAGGCTGACCATTCCACTTTCTGTAGAGAAATCATGATTTATACCATATAATGAAGCAATGCACATTCAGAGCCTTGAACTATTCAATATTATTCCGATCCCACAGGACAGTTAATGAGTCTTTTACAAACTAAGTTTGTGAGCACACAGCGTCAGAGCAGAATGAACATCAAGGATTCCGTAATTGTTGTTTTATGTCTGAATACAAAACTGAAAAGTTACTCTAGCTTTGGTATGTGGTAGGGCCTACCCAGCTGGGGGCAGGCTTACACCTAGTCTCTCCCCTGCTTATTCAGTTCAAAGACAGCAGAACGCATAAACTATCAGACAAGGCAGTGAATCAGGCAGTTCTTCAGGAGCACATAGATTTCCTCATTCTGAAAAGAAGTCAGACTCGCACAATGCAAGCAGGAGGGATGAGCCATTTTTCACTTCCATTTCAGGCAGCTTCAGAATTTATTCAACTACATAGTAGGGAACTTTGTGACTAAATTTATCATCACACAAAATGAGTTATGTGTACCCTTTGCCTCCCTTTGAGAGGTTATACCTTCTACCCCAAATGTACACACACTCAGTCGTAACACACCTTTATGAAAAATGTAGATGACCACTTTAAAAGTTTATGATGTGAAGGTTACAAAGGTTATAGAAATACATCTTAATTCTCATCAACATGCTCTGAAGACTTGAAATATGTACTGACCAATGATTTATAGTGTGTCAGGCACACTCTACAGTGCAGATGGGTGAGGAAACATCTGGGCCCAAGGACCTGTGCTCTCACTGGACCTGTGAGTGGGACCCCTCAGCACAATGCAATATTGAGCTCAGTGGCATGAGCACAGTGGACAGTTGGACCAAGGAAGGAAAATGTCCTCACCTGCTGCTCTAATGGGAGTTCACTTACTCAGTGCGGTGTCTATGATAGGGCTGTTGGGCATTCTGTGAAGACATTTGTGTTCAAATCATAGACTAGCCATGGGCTACATATTACAAAAACCAATTAAGCTTTAAGATCATTTTACGATTGGAATAATGATTCCTTCCATACACAGTTGGGGAAGCAAAAATTGTTACGCTAAATAACCTCTGCATCTTTAAGTTACCCCCCAGATTATTTATAATTCTTAATTAAAAAAAGTAAAGACCTATAGGTAATTGCTATACCGTATTGTTCAGGGACCACGGAGAAGAAAAAGAAGTCTGTATGTATTTGGTAAAGAAGCAATTGTCTTTCTGAGAAATTTTCAGTTATGGTTTATGACTCGGGAGACATAAAACCCAGGGCTGCCTGTATGTAAATAAGCATGTAAATAAGAAGATCTCAATTCTGAATAGTGTCTCTGCTTCACAGGCTGGAGATTTAGAACGTCTCAAATGTCAGCGTGCCAACACTGCTCTAGATACATTCAACTCTGCCTGCTCGGTCTGCATCCACATCAAGGCACATTACAGAAATCTCTGTGCTGTCACACTGGCACCTTTTGCCTCCCCCACTGAAGCTTCTTCTAATCCCTGATCATCTCTGTCTCATCTCTGAATGCCTCCAGTTTGCAGCACACATCCCTCGTGCATAGTAAGTGCTCAATAAATGTTGCCTGAAATAAGGAGTCTCTGGGAAGCAAAGTAAATAAAATGCTGGTGATGAAATATGTATGAACAAGAAAGGCTATGCTTTGAAGGACTTGAGTAAAATAAGGAATCTGGGGAGTCTCAGTGATTCAATTGGGGCTGTAGCTATGACAGCCTTATATACACGAAATCAAATCACAGAGGCAAATGGCGGCAGCAGCCTGGCAGAAACAAACAGCCATTGCTCTTGTAACGTAGGACAAATAAGTTTTGGAGAAATATGATAATTGTTAATAATAGGAAATTGACAAGAGGATGGGGAACCACTCTGATATCTGATTACTACTTAGTTGATATTCAAGTTCATAGTAAAGTGAGTGGGCAGATGTTCCCCAAAGCAGATGTGGAAATATGGTAAAGACTAATGGGATTTGGTGGCTTGCTTCTGATATAATTTACTTGGTGAGAAAAACTTTGAAATTTAATAAAAAAAGAAATGAGGTGTGTTTGGATCATTTAAAATTTTTTCTTTCTTTCTTTCTTTCTTTTTTCTTTCTTTCCACCAAATAGTTTATCAAAAGTTAGAGATTAGGCAGTTTCTAAAATTCTTTCCATATCTGTGTAGCTCAGCAGTCCAAACTCACCCTCTTTTCTCTAACAGGAGCCAACCAAGGATCAAAGAAGCAATTCATTATTCACAACAAAGAGTAAAACCAAAACAATCAGGGCCAGAAAGGCAAAACAGTCAAAACCCCAAAGTTCAGACATCAGATCCACACAGAGGCAGGTGAGCTTGCAGGATACTGTTGTGTGTGTGTGTGTGTGTGTGTGTGTGTGTGTGTGTGTGTGTGTGTGTGTAGAAGGAGAAATTTTTTCTTTTCTTTCTTTCTTTTCTCTTCCTTTTTATTTCTACTTGCAAGATTTTATCTCATTCAACTAATGTGTGGCTAATGTTTAGGGGGAAAACTGGCTCAGAAAAAGATGGAATCTTCCATAAACTGTTAATAATGACTTAACAGCTAAGTCCTCATCTTCTGCTCACAAACACTTCAGGGCATCATCGCAGCCATGCACATTTCATTTCACAACCAAATACTGGTTCAACTGTGGACAAAATAAGAGGAAGACTTATACACCATGTTTAATATGGTTAAGAACACTGTACTGTAAATCTTTAAAATTGCCAAGAGAGGAGATTTTTAAGTTATGATGGACATGCAGAACAATAACACTACTAGCATTTGAAATGCTATGGGTGTTAATTAGTCAGATTTAGACATTCTAGTTAAATAAATGCTATAAAACAAAATCTTGAATATTATGATTATATATAATTTTATCAATGAAAATTAATTATTATTTAAAAGAAGAAGGAAAGAGAAAGACACAGAAGAGAAAGTGGAAATGTACTAACAAGGCTATCAGCATGTGATTCTTAGTCACTTTTGTAGGCTTTATGAGCTGAAATCTGAAAGCAGATCTGTTTAGAGTGTTTGTGCCTACCCTGTAGAAGGCCCTACATTTTCCAGTCTCCTTCATCTCTATCCTTGTGGCAAACACCACAGGGTCAGTAACCAAGCAGATCCAACCACCACTTTCCTATTAAAGGAGGTGTGGGGCTCTTGCTTGTTCTGAATCCTCTGCGGCCTTGGATGCTTTACCCTGAGGCCATATCATATTTATCAGGAGATAATTGTTAAGTCTTCCCCAACTTCTTACCTGTTTACAGTAAATCTGCGCTCTCAGGCTCTTCAGTTCCCACAAATTGTTGGTCTAAATGAAATTATCTGTGAATTATCATTTAGTCACCCAGAAGCTCGAATGGTGAATGAAATAGCTACACTCTTGGTCTGCATGAAAGATTTTCATTGACTTTTGCATTGTAAGTCTACGTCTTGTATTTTACTGTTTGTTTTTGGTAGGTAGTTTGGTTCAACTCTGCAAACATCAAATTTGTGAATATTTTCTAACTTTCTGCATTCCTGTTTGAGAACCAGAATGTTTTTTGTTTTTTGTTTTTTTTTTTTTGGCTTTTTGTTTTGTTTTGTTTTTTTTTTTTTTTTTGTCGGGTAATCTCTGTGTAATGATGCAGGAAATGTGGCCACCATGTATGCATAGTGAGAATTGTGGAATTTGTGTTTCTTTTAAAAACACAGAAACATTCTAAAAAATATGCTTTTGTTTTAATCCCAGGTGTAGGATATGGGGCTCCTTCGCAGCAGCGAATTATGATTGCCCACTGCTCTAGCAGAAGCATGGTTTTGCCAGCTGTGATAGTTTCTGCAATTGTGTGACATTTGAAATTCTGGTGGCTTTTTAGAGGGTATATAAATGCTAGAGCCTCAAGAGGTGTGGTGGGTTGTCAGTTGTAATTTGTTAAGTAGTCATCCACAGGAGGAGGAAGAAATTGTTAGATATCCTGACGACAATGATCAAACTTGCCCCAAGGAGCTCGTTGCCTCTAATGGGAGGAGGTAGTCTAATGATGACACTGCTCCCTTTCTGGTCCCTGTCTTTATTCAGGGATCTCTTTCCTTTCTTCTCTATCCTTCTTTCTCTCTTATCTAGTGATGGGTGAAACCAGAAAATTAAAGGGTGGGAAGAAGAGAAAAACCACTAAGTAGCAAACATAGGCTACATCTGTCCATACTGTTAACATTGAAATTTTCACTGTCTTCTCCTGGTACTATACATACATTTATTATTTGACCTTTTTTTGTGTTACCAAAGATTTTGCCATATAATTTGCCACTGGAAAACTGTTAACGCCTTGCTAGTCTCTGATTCTAGACATCATGTCTGCACTCAGCAATTAAGATGACGCCGTATGTGAGTGGGTATGTGTACATATATTTCAAGATAGCCACTTCCTATTTTGAAGCAGTACCTTTAAAATTCAGGGCTTAAAACGATGGTTTATTTCTCACTCACATCTTATGTGAGTATCAGTTTGGCCGGGAACTCTGCTCTCTGTGTCTTTGTTATGGACACTCGAGCAGCTGCTGCCTGGATTACTGTTAACTGATTCATTGGCATTGCTTCCATACAGAATGGAAGTACATGTTTTCCTTCATTAGCCACTGGCACAGCCAGGGATTCAGAAAGAACCAAAAAGTAAGACTCCAAGTTCACTCAACTCTTTCCTTCCTTGTATAAACTATGCATGTGTTATCTGGTATATTAATACCTGGCTCTACTTTTTGAAGAAAGAGCCAAAGTAGTTGTTACAAGGCTAGACTTTACTCAAACCAGAAACAATGTCTTTTTATTATTCCCATGTATAGAGGGATCAAGTTGTTTGAAACTTTGTGAGCCTGGTATCAGTCCTTATAAAACAGGCACATTGAAATCCCCATTGCTATTTTCTGCACAAAAGCCACATGTGCTTTCACTCCAAAATTTTTGAAAGTTTGAATTTTTGAAAGTATTTCCTTATCCCCAAGAAAGATAAACTACTACACTTACTTTCTGTGATAAACAATGAGAAAATGAAAAGAAATTAAATGTATTAAGCAACACTTTCCACACAACAAATATATGTACCTAAAAGCAGAGAAAAGCAAACTAGGTAAGAAAATCTCTCCAGTTGTACCATCTTACGACGGATAGCCCAATGACTGTACAGCAGAAAGTGTTTCCAGTCTCAGCTGGCAACTGACAGAATGATTCTAAACTGAACGTAACATTTTAGGCTGCTCAACCATCCAGGCCCATCATGATACTAAACTTTATGGAATAATGCAAAGAATTTAAAGTACCCAAACCAACTAGGATTAGATGATTGGAGTTTTCCTACCATCTCACTCTAAGACTCATTGCAAAATAACAGCATCAAGAAAGTAGGGTTCTGGTGCCAAGAACAATGAGCATAGCAACAATTCAACTGAACACAGAAATAGATCACTGAGCACTCAGCAGTAGTCTAAGGCAGGGCAACAGTTAATATGCTCTGTTCAACAGATGGTATTTTGATATTTAGAACAAAACCCACAAAGATACCTATTTACCCCTGCATTAAAAAGTAACATACATTATAAACCCAAATTGGAAAGTCAAATTCATAAAGCTATAAAAGAAAGGCAGGCAAGGATAACAGTCATTGAAATTTTAGATAACTCATTAAGTATTTGTGTAGAACGTAAAATGTCTATATGATAAGTTGGCTTTAATCCAAGCTACAACTTCATTTCTTTAAAAGAGTCATGTGTGGAGCTTACAGGGGGAGGTAATCCCCCTCAGGAACAGTCATAGGGGAGGGGAATAATGGGAAAATGGGAGGGGGGGAGGGAGGAATGGGAGGATACAAGGGATGGGATAAACATTGAGATGTAACAAGAATAAATTAATAAAAAAAAAAGAAAAAACAAACAAACAAACAAAACAAAACAAAAACATATTGGAATGTTTTCAGTTTTCTCCTACTCAACTAAAATGTTGTGTATAAAATGACAATATATAGATAATGATCTTTTGTCACTATATAAAAATATGATCATCATTTCCTTAGAGAACTGATGAAAATAAACTAAACTTTGTATTTTGAGATAAAAAAAATTAGGCCAATAGCTAGGAAAAATTTGGTGCACACACACGCACACACACACACACACACACACACACACACACAGAGGAACACACACACACACACACACAGAGGAACACACACACACACACAGGCTTTTATAAAACTATACCCCCTTTAAAAAAAAAAAACTTCTTCAACATACTAATAACAAGACATGGTGCACAGCTAAAAATTGGTGTTAGGAAATTCTTCAACAAAGAAGACACATGCATGTGTTAAGTGGGTAAGTTCTTTAACTACCAGGTGAATGCAAATCACATCACTATTAGGCAATATGTATTTCTGGATCACATAAAATAAAAAAGCAATAACTCAAGTCACTTGAGAAAACGTGGCACAAGTCTAACTCTCATGTATAATGGGTGGGAATCTTACATGGTGCATCTACAGTGAAAATGGTTAGAAATCTCACAAGTTAACTTTAGAAGAATGTGATGCAGCATGCTCCTTCTAGGTGTTTACCCAAGACAAACGAAAAATATATGCCCATACCAAGGCCTGTACATGAATATTTAATGTGGGATTCATAATAGTAAAAATTGAAATGATCCAAATATTCATTAACCCTTGAACGAGTAAACAAGGGATGGTATATTTTTATAGTAGGAAGAATATTGTTCAATAACACAAAGAAAAAAACTGATATAGGCATTAATATGATTATTTTTAGAAGCATTTTTGCTAAGACAAAGAAACTACAACAAAAGCTACATGTTATGGGATTTATGGGATATCATTTACAAAGCATACCAATGTTGGTGGCCAAAACATAATGCCATAAGTATAGCCTCTTGAAATACTAGTACTTTGAGATGAGGTTGACAAGTTCTCAGAAATAAAGTTTTTGGCTTCCTCCTATATTCCTGTCCTTTTTCCACCTTTTCAAAGCAGGTTTCAGAAACCAAAATTTCTTTCTTCCTGAAATTTCTTTCTGCCTCCTACCTTGAGGACCTTTGTGACAGAGGCTGGAGGCATGGTTCAGTAGCTAAGAGGATGGCTTGTTCCTGTAGAGGGTCCAGGTCAGTTCCCAGCACCCACATGGTAGCTCTTAAGCATCTGTAACTCCATTTCCAAGGAATCCAGTACCCTTATCTGACCTATGTGGACCCTGTACATATGTGTGTGTGTGTATGTATATATACATACTATATATTCATGTATGCATATATATATACACTTGCAAGTAAAATACTCATACACAGAAAATAAAATAAAAATACATTAATCTTTGAAAAACACCTTCATTCTACAAGTGCCATATGTGGATATGACAGTACTGGACACCATCCTAAGAGATCAGCAGAAATTCAGATAGACTTTTAAGATACTGTTATCATTTGGTCACATAGGCTGTAGTACATTTTTACATGGCTGTCTATCTTCATGAACTCTAAGCATAAATCATAGTTTCTCTGAATATTTGACTTTCATTTCTGAATATTCCTGTGTTGCATACAGTAGTTTCTATAATCAGGAGCTGGTGTAGAGTTCTGGATTCTGTTTTCAGCACCACATATCTGAGTTTCCAGTATGTTGAAGCAATTTATGCCTTCCTATTGATGAGGATTATATAAACAAGTAAATTTATAAACATCAAACAAAACTTTCCATTGAAATCTGGCAAATTTTGTTAGGTATAGATTACATTCAAGATTTTATTTTATATGTATAAGTGTTTTGTGTGTGTGTGTGTGTGCATCACATGTACGCTCACTGGAAATCAAGAGAGTGTTAGATCCTCTAGGAATTAGAATCATCGATGGCTGTATACCACCCCGTGGCTATGGGGAACTGAACATGGAACCTGTAGAAGAATAGGCATTCCTCTTACCCACTGAGCCATCTCCTTGGCCACTACATTACATTTGATACATTTATAAAACCCAGTGGAATTTTATTCAAGTTTGGTAAACTGAGCAGGCTATCTGTGCTAAGAAATGGAACTTGTTGAAGACACCTATAATTAAGGAGTTCTCAACTAGACACGCAGCGGGTGTGAATTCAGAAGAATTAGGCTCTCTCTGCCATGTTTGAATGACTAAGAACATATTCAGATCAGTGAGGGAGAGTTCGAGGCACCCAAGGTTTCAGTCATAGCTGTTTAGAGGAATGTCTGCTAAGAGCAGGTGTTGAATGCAAAGTAGTCAGGGGTCCACTGAAAGTTTCAGCTGTGCTATAAGTGATAAAAAACCTTTCTTTCTCAAATATAACAGGAAGATACTAGGAAAGGCAGAAGTGACCCTGTTCATTTCTAAGGCCATTTCAATGAAAATATATAGTGTGGTATGAATATATTCCTTCCCTCCTAATACCTTCCCTTTCTCCAGTTCTCTATCTCTCCATTCTATTAGTCTCATTTGTTCCTCTGACAATTGTGTCTGAATATTTCTGACATATAAACAACATACTACGGACCCTCAATCACTAGAATCCTAAACATTGAACCCCTCTGTAGTGATACTTCTCATGGCTAGTAAGATCAGGAATGGAAAAATGAATGCCCATGTTGGGCGTTGATCTCTCACTGCAAAGGTTTCAAAACTTATCCTACCATGTTTGTGAGACAAATTTCATATGTATCAATGTATATGTAATGTTTACATCCATCAAAATCTGGATTCTACACAGGTCGCATGCTTATTGATGGGGAGGTTAATTCAGCCCATAGTGCAACTACATGTCGATTCTGGCTGCCCACGGCCCAGAGTAGCAATCAGCAATTAAAGAGGGGTCATGCAAATCAAGGCTTAAATATTCTTCACAGCTATAAAGGTGTAAAGGCAGCATTTTTGTGTTTGCAATTATAGCTCTAGATTTTTCATTTTGCAATTGTTCAAAAGTATCAGTTCTCTACAATTAAAACTCCCGATTCTGCCCCCTCTCACAGCTTTGGCTCCTGCTTTTTCCTCATTTAGGGATTGTCTCCTGGATTTCCTACAGATTTTTAGTTGTTTGCATAAGATGTCAAACTACATGTCTAATTTTCCTGAAGCACAAAGAAGTCTTTCTAACATCCCTACTCCTCAGGGATTAGTATAATAAGATCAGTAAAAATAATCCTGTTACATTTCCTGGGTGATTGTGCATTATAGTATTTGAATTCACCTAAAACAACTGAATAAAATACTAATTCTGATTAAGTAATGGGAAAATATGTGTAAATTAAAGATATGAGATTAAAATCTTATCTTAATCATTCGGGTAACTGTTACAGAGACGATTTACCAAAAACCATAGGAAAAAAATGTCACATATAGTCAGAAAATGGATAAGACTTCTGAGATATTAACTTTAATCAGGTAAAGCCTCATCAACCTCAATAACTTTTAAAAAAGAATACAATCTGCATTAATAATCATTGAAAATTCTATTGGATTACCTTGTCCAACTTCTGTATTATAGTAAGATGACTACAACAATGTCCTTTGTAGAAAGTAGTCAGCAGAGATTATGGTCCCAAGGGCTGTGTTAGGAAAGGCCAATAAGTAATTTATCTTATTGTCTAACCTCCTGTGTTGGCTGTTAACTGCCAAGTGCCTTCTCAAAGCAGTGAAAATATTTTTTCATTACAGAGCTGATGCTCTTTTCCCCTTAACTCTTGTCTTCTCTAAATGAAACACGGATTAATGTACTATTCATGAGATCCCAATCATCAACTTGTTTTATATATATATATACACATACAGATTTAGATATAGATATAAATATAGATATATACAGATACAGGTTTAGATACAGATATAGTTTTTCTAAGTAGAACATCCCTTAAGGAAAACGTTTGCTAACACTTTTCTTAGAAAAAATTCTAGCTTACTTCATCTTTTAAAATTTACTTCTCTGGAAGTGGATATGGGATTCACTGCATGTTGGGGACTAGCTGTGGCATCTAGGCCTGTTACCTGAGAAACTGCAGGATTGAATATGGTGTGCGGCATGTGCACTATCAAAGGTTCATGTACTATAGAAGTCATCAGTATGACGGTGTAGAGATGGTGGGACCTTTAAGAGGCGGGGCTTTGCATGAAATGATTCAGACTTAGATCCACAGCCATCACAACGGACTGATGCTATTTTCAAAGAGTATCAGTTCCCAGAAAACAAACTGTTATAAAGCAAGTTCCACTCTCCCAGGAGGCTCATTCTCTTGCTTCCTGCCTGCCATATACCCTTCCTGCATGTACTTCCAGCACTGAGATGACAGCTTGCCATAAAACTTCCATTGGAGGCTAGCAGATACTGACTTGTGACTTTCCATATCCACACCCTAACTGTACTCATTAATTTTCTGTTGCTGTGATAACATACCATGACCAAAGTCAACTAAAAAAGAAAATTTATTTTGGCTTACAGCTCCACAGAGTCTACAATGCCTGGGAGGGCGTAAGTGGATGAAGAATAAAGAAATATAACAAAGAAGTGTTCCGATGACTAGCATTTGGAATTCTATCTGTGGCGAGATTTTTCTCTCTTAAGTTTTTCTGTTACACAACACAGAATGCCTTGTATTTGAGTCAATAGAATAACATTTCAATCAATTTTCTCAAGCCATTTTTCAATTAGTATGCCAAGCACACTGATAATTCTAATAGGATACGTAAGGGGAGATAGAGATATAAAGATAATTATAGGTGATAGAGAGATGGATAAACAGGAAGTTATAAAATAGATGATAGACGATGTATCAGTAGATAACACTAGATAGTTGACAAATGACAGACATAGACACATGAATGATACGTAACAGATGAATCATATGCAGAAAATAGAAAAGAGATAAATGATAGATAAATAGAATGAACATAGATGATTAGATGATTGATACATAGATTATTGATAGACAAGTGATAGATGATTGATAGCTTAAGGATAGGTAAATGGTAGATTATTAATGTAAGATACATCATAGATGACAGCAATAGATTAAATAAGTTATAAACATGTATTCATTTTCAGATAAAGAAATATCAATAGATAATAGTTACTGCATAGATGATAGATAAATTGTAATTAGGCAAATGATACTGATATAGATAGATAATATCGGTTATACATACCAGATATGTCATATATGATAGGTAGATGATGGATGGGGAGATAGATAGATAGATAGATAGATAGATAGATAGATAGATAGATAGTATCTTAGGTTCTTATGACTATGATAAAACATCATAAACAAAAGCAGCACGGGGAGAAGAAAGCATTTTTTCCATCTTACAACTCTCAGGTCACAGTCTATCACAGAAAGATATTAAGGCAGGAAATCAAAGCAGAAACGAAAGCCATGGATAAACACTGCTTACTGGTTTGGGTCTATGGTTTGCTCAACCTTTTTCTCATATCTCCTATGACCACAGATTAAGGTTGGCACTACCCACAGTGATCTGGGCACTCCCAACATCAATCATCAACCAAGAAAATATTCCACAGAGTTTTCCACAGGCCAGTCTGCTTGAGGCACTTTCTCAATAGAGGTTCTCTCTTTCCAAATGATTCTATCTTGGGTCAACTTGACAAAAAACTAAACAGGACAAATGATAGATTATAAGTAGGTGATATATAGATTACAGATGATAGATAGAGTATAACCAGATAATAAATCTTACTTTAAGTTATAAAGAGCTAGGCTCCTGTCCTTCACTTGTCAATTTGTGGCATTATTCTGTTTCCATTGATTTGAACATGTCAAGTTCAGCATGTTTGAATGTTGTTCTCTTGATCCACTTTACAAATTTTATTTTTGTGCATATATATCAATGTATAAAATTTGTTGAAACATGTATATGGTTTACTTATTTGCATCAATGGAATTTAGATATATATTCAATGTATGTTACTAACATTTTGATTTATTTATAAAACTATGTGAACAACTAGTTTAAATCATTTGAGTTCTGAATAATAGACACTCGTGAAATTTTTGCCTTTTATTTTCTCACTTAATTCTAGCTTGTTTTCAACTTCTTATCTGTCCAAGCAGTACTATTCTTAGCACTCTAATATGTCATTTTTTTTTGTACGCGGGTGAGACATCCACTTAAGAGAATGCTACAACTTGGGGTCTTGCTATGTGCGTGTATTGTTTCTCTCAATACAACCGGATTGTTCAGAATAGCCACACCATTTTGCCTCACAATGGTATAAAAATGACACCGTTTACTCCATTTCCTTCTTCTGCCCTGGCTGATCTCATCCTGGCCTTCTTTCTTTCCCCTGGTCACATATTAGTCCTTGAAATAATTTGCATAATTTGGGGTTTGTTTTCTGATTTGTTGGTTGTGACTATGATTATACGTTGTCCTCTGAGAAAGCAATTTTCTACAACTAGTCTCAGGTCATGACTGACGGGCTGCATTATTTCTTATTTAATTCCATTTGAAATTCATCACTATCTTTTCAAAGAAGAGAAGAACAACTCTATAAATGGTGCAATTTCCTAAGAAAGCATTTCTGAAAAACCTATGACAAGACCTTCCTATTTCTAAAACTCTTGCTGCCAGCATTTTTCTCTAAATGATCTTTCCTGATTTATCATTTTTATTGAATGATTCCCTCACACCTCATTTCCTTCATTGTACATAATGCTATTTGACCATGTGTAACATAAATTCCTCTAGCAAAAGAAAAATAGAAGCAACAGGAAAATATAGTTTTATTTTACCAGCAATCACTTGGCAACTTCTTATGCTATATATATGTGTGAGACTCCTAATGCCACAGCTTGCCTAGGGTCTGGGGTATGCTCCGCTATTATTCTGGAAGCGAAACAAAGGAGATAGCCCATCTTGTTAAGCACTAATTCACATTCTTCTCTGTGTGTGATGGGCTTCCTACAACTACCACATAAAGTGCCAATGGAAAGCAGCCTTGTCATAGAGACTTTTACAAACTATGAACAGTGCTAAATACCTCAATACCGCCAAGTGAATCGATTTTCACTGAAAGTGTTTTAACCTCCCTTTAGGTCAAGAAATAACAATTTTCCAAGTTTCACTGTATCCTGAGAATTAATCCTAAGGGGCCGGTGTGTAGTGCATACCTCATTTGTTCTATGAAATTCATTGAAAATTCCTTGTGTAGGACCTAGGACACTTGTCTCTGTCCAGCTGAGAGGTAGCTCCAGGGCAATGAACTGACGACTGTTTGGATATATCCTTTCTCATTAGGGATAGTTAAATTGTTTTTAAAAATTGTTTACTTTCTTTGAAAACAAATGCTAAAGTAGGAAAATAAAACATGAGTCTGGTTTACATTTCTAAAGACAGACTGTTTTTGCAGGTGAGGGGATTGAGACTTTGAGAGGCTAAAAAGGTCTGAGCAAGGGTTTTCAGGCAGGATGAAGATGGTGCTGAAGCTGGGCACAGAGTGTAATCATGCCATGGAGGAGCAATCACGTGGGAAAGAACAGAGACAAGACAGATGACGGATGGTGGCAATTGCTTCAGGAGTTCCTATTTTCCAGAAGGAAACCTCAGGTGGGAGGGGCACACATACCTACAGTGACAGCAGTGAGATGCCAGAGACTGTGACTGTTTTGGGGACTTCAATACCTTAGTTAATCCTTCTAGTGGTCCTATAGACCAAGATCAGCATGCTCATTTTAATGACTCAGAAATGTAAACAGACAACACAGGACTACACAGGTAGTATGTGAGCTCAGTGCATAATACATCTGAACACTAGCAAGAATACACTTAAAAACAGCTCTCTCTTGTCTCCACAACCTAAATATTACACATAGGCACTGCCCTCCACCCACCCCCCGCCCCTGTCCCCGCCCCCACACTGCACATTTGGATAAAGAATCAGCTACTCAGGTGCTCAGTGTGGTGATTGTTCCCTACAGCGGAACTACTGTAAGTTTGCTGTTGTTCAGACTGGAATCGTCAAGAACACACGGCTCAGCTCAGCTATTCTCTTCTTTGTCCCTGCTGGAAATGGGAGAGCAGCCTGGATCTTCTCTGCTTTCACTCTTCGTTAAATCATATTAGCCACTACTTCTCAGAGCTGACAAAGTTGCCAGGAAAATACCTTGCCTTCTTTCTTCAACAACCCATACACTAACAGAACCTTTCCTTCCTGTGCTGCGATGGCCTGCAGAGAGCGTGAACCTGTAAATGTGTGCTACTAAGTCGGGCGTGGTGGCGCACGCCTTTAATCCCAGCACTCGGGAGGCAGAGGCAGGCGGATCGCTGTGAGTTCGAGGCCAGCCTGGTCTACAAAGTGAGTCCAGGACAGCCAGGTCTACACAGAGAAACCCTGTCTCTAAAAACAAAAACAAACAAACAACAAAAAAAAAAAATTGTGCTACTATTGCGAAACAAACTAGTCCTCTGGCCCTTCCGGGTTCTTGGGTGACTTTTCTTCTCCCTGATACATTATATTATTTTTTGCTTGTGATGACAATACATTTGTTTACACCGTACTTTTCGGACCATTAGATGCACTCCCCACCCCCAAAAGTGTGTGGGGGGGCGGGGGGAAACTAGGGTGTGATTTATGGTCCAATTTCTGTCCATCGGGCATCAACAAAGAGGTCACTTACTGCTGTCTTCAGTGTGCTAGCCGAGGAACCAGGGTTCAGTATGTCCATGGGAACAGGAAGAGGCATGGACAGTATCCCCGAAATCCCTTCTCACACAGACCTTGGTCTCCACAGCTCCCTTCCCCAGCTATCGCCCTAATCTGAGCTGAATGCCAATTTTAGCCTGCCAGGTAAGCTGGTCCTTGCCAACTTGCTGCAGGGAGTGGGGCAGCGGGAGTACAGTAAAATGTATAGCAACAAGGAAGTTCTAGCTACCATTTGTCCCTCTTCGACTCCAGTGGGGCCACACTGCTATGCTGAAATTGTTACTGGGCATATGGGTGACGACATAATTGTTCATTCTGCATATGTGAGAACACGGATGGATTGAAAAAGTGTCGTCCAACAAAGCATGCAGTAAACCTAGACCCCCTATGCAAATATAGCCAATGAGCAGTGCATTCTCCACAGTTGTGTGGAGAGTGGCAGCGGGACTGACTCTGACATGAATTCTGGTGTCCCCTATTTGACCATTTTCCCCTTGGTGGGGAGGCCTGATGGCACTCAGAGGAAGGGTAAGCAGCTTACCGGAGGAGACCTGATAGACTGTGGTCATATGGTGGGGAAGGAGGTTCCCTTCTGTCACAGGCCTAGGGGAGGAGAATAGGATGGGAGGGAGGGGAAGCGAGGGAGGAATGATAAGATGCAAGTGAGAGGATAACAATTGAGATGTAATCTGAATAAATTATTTAAATAAAAAAAAAGAAAGAAAGAAAAAGTGTGGTCCAAAGATCCTGGAGTACTGCTGAAAAAATCTGCTTTATTAGTGCTTGACCAGTTCAGAACACATATTAGCAAAACAGCAAAAAACAGATTTAAAGAGGTGACGATTCATCTAGCTGTAATTCCTGGGGGGTGGGGGGGGGGTCTTACCAGCTAATTGCAACCTCTCAATGTTTCAATCAACAAACCGTTTAATATCTTTATGGATGGTTGCTGGGAATCATGATCTGACTCCAACAGGACAAATGAAGAGGCCCGCTGTCACTCAAGTTTGTGAATGGGTTAACCATTCATGGCAGCCAGTGGAGAAGGAAACTGTTGTACAATCATTCAAAAAATCGTGGCGTGAGCAATGCCTCAGATGGAGCTAAAGATAAGATCGTTTATGAAGATAGCAAAGAAAGTGATGCAAGGGATTGTCAGCGACCGAGCTTCCTAAATTCTGACAATAGCGGTGATGGGATTTTGGGATTTCCAGGAAACTAGAAAAGTGCTTGAGTCTTTAAGTCTTTCCCCCGGTTGCATTAATGCTGTTTAACATTACCATATTTTGTTATATTTTAATAAATATTCTGTTATGATAGTATTAATTTGGTTCAGAATATTTTTTTTTTCTTGTTTTACTGCTTTAAAAACTGGGATAGTCTTATGGTCAGGTGCATTTTTTATGGCCCGAAAAACACAGTAGATCGTTAACATAATCCTTTGTTCCTGGATTAAAGGACATTTTATGATGACATTTAAGGTGAGAAGGATGGTGACAATTATTTATACAGAAGCATGACTCAAACTCTCAGATGTTTTAATTCTCCCCACTGAGTAAAAGGAAAAAAAAAAAAATCCTATGACGTGATGTTGTAAGAAAGCTGTAGAAGCACACAGATACTGCAAGTTGTTACTACTGCCAGCTGCAAATCTCGTCTTTACTTCCTAAGGGACGTGCCAATCCTCATTCACACAGAGGGCTTCAAAATGATGGGGCCTCCGGCCTGCACCTGAAAAGCCACAGGGTGCTAAGGAGAGAACTAAGCACAACGAGGTGTTTCTAAAGTAGCACAGGTCTGAGGAGTAAGAGATGCCCTCATATGGAAGGTGACAGGATGACCTGTCATTGTGGAAAATAAGAAGCAAACTTCCCCACCCAGTGTAGGCCTCTAAGACACACAGAAGGATGTACTCCACACTCACGTCAGAAAACACCGAAAAGCTCCAGACTGTTGCTACTGCACGTGCATCCAGTCATTTTAAAGCACTTAAAATGAATGATTGAATAAAACTAGAGGACAACAGAAATATACACGATTGGCAATGGGATATTTGGTGGAACACAGCAAGTTATCTTGAATCCATAAAGAAAAACACGCTAGTGTTTAAGGCCGTAAACCTAGATTCTAGAATGTATGCCTTAGGTCCCTCCTGGAATTAAATATCTGATTTTGACAAAGTTATTTAACCATGCCCTTCAGTTTCCTATTTGAGAAATCATCTCATAGGGGTGCTGTGTGCACTGAAGGTACCAAAATATACAGAGTGCTTAGAAAAGCCTCATTAGACGTTCATTAAAACAGGAGGTAATAAATGACAGGAGTTCATGCAAATATTAGATGATATTGAGGGTACTAATATGGATATGAGTTTCTAAGAATTATGTGGATCAGGTAGTTTAGGGTAAGGATGATGGTGTGAAGATGACTCACAGATGATCCTCAAATACCTACCTAACTAAGCTGTGAATATCATATATAAGTGCCCAGTCCTTAACCACAACTACAAGAGACACACTTAATTCTATAAAGTTAAAGAAAGAAATGATACTTTAGCATGGAATGTGTGTCTTATAACAGAGTGGCATCTACTTCCTACCCCAAGAAAGTCATTCTGGAAGAAAAGTAAACCCAGTAACATAACTGGACAGAAATTAAGCTTATGGCTGCCAGTATCATTTTATCAACTAATTTGGGGGATGGCAAAACAAATTATTAGAAAACACCAAAGTGGGTGAATGAGACAATAAACTGACTTTTGCTGTTGGGAATAAACATTTAGCTAATTTGTTGAGTTGAAAGGAGTGAGACTATAAGAGCATCAGATTCCCTAATCCTGAAGTTACAAACATATGATTGGGAAACCACCAGATGGCTACTGAGAATTGAACCCGGGTCCTCTGGAAGAGCAGCAGATGCTTTTTTTTTTTTTTTTTTTTTTTAACCACTGAGCCATCTTTCTAATCTCATTTCATCTGTTCTTTAAAATAAAACCTGAAGGTCAGCAAGGATTTTATATCTTAAATTATTCTAAAAGATGTCGGTTTTTAAGGTCAAAAGAAGCTATATAGTATTTACTTTTCATTGGTTCCCTGCACTTCCTACTTAAGTAATAATTGTATTTCTTCTTAAGTCTCTGATGGAGTTGAAGACTAGATAATTATAGTTTCAGTTACTCTTAGATTATTTAGGATTTAAGACAATGTTTTAAGGTCTAGAAAGATGTTTTTTAAAGTTGATTACTACAAGACATGACAGAGAATGATTTAGACTCACCTAGTTAGGATAGATAGTATTTTCATCAAAGTTGCCTAATACAAATGAGCTAAACATTTTGAATGTAATTTTTACATATGACTTTCCTGATTGTTTCATAACTGTTCTTACTATATGTAGTTTATCATAAATAAATCCATATACAAAAAAACAAATTTAAAATGAGTGTTTGTAATTAAATACCATTAAAAGCTATTGTTAGTAAGCATTTTTATTATTCTACTTATTTCTTCAATAGCTTTTCAGTAGGTGTTTGGCTATTTATTGAAATTGTCCTCAAATTTAGCAGCATCAAATAAACCAACTAACTAAATTTCCATCTTGCATTTTTAGGCGAGGAGTTTGGGCCCTAGAATTCTTCTGCTGCAGATGCTGTTCGCTTGAGTCACTCGGTATACAGCCTCTGGGCAGGCTCATTTGGATCATCCAAGATGTTTTCACTCCCCTGTCTATAACTCAGCCAAGATGGCTAGAAGAATAGACCCTGTGGGGACATTCAGTTGAACCACTGATATGTTTCCCACCCAACCTAGTGTTTTAGACCACATTGGGGCTTGTCCAGTGACCATTCAGGATTCTTAGGGAGCAAGAGAGTAAAAACTTTCTGTTTCTTAACATCTCTGTCCCAAAGTTGGCACAATGCCACTTCCATCATCTTCCTTCAAAGTTCTCACAGAGCCCACATAGATCCAAGAACAGAGGATTTAGACACCCATCTCTTGGACAGGGTGCAAAAGAATTTGTGGTCCTGTTATGCCACAATATGTATTTCTCCCTCTCATGGTGTTAATGCCATCCAAGATTCATAGAAGCTGGTTGATTTCCACAAGACCTCCCCCTCCACACACAGAATGCGTCTAAATGTCCTTTCATCCTTTCTCTCTCCAACCTATACCACCTAGACAAGCAGAGCTTGGAATGGGCCCCACTCAAGCAATCCACTTACCTGCACAGAGGTGTGCTGGGGGAATTATAATAGCAATCAGTTTCCCACTGCAATTGGAAAGTTGGTTAATGTATTGGCACTAATACAGCACCTCTTCCCATCACGGCAAAATTGGCTGTTACTGTTATGCTTGGATTATAGCCACTTCTCCCTCCTTTGCAAAATTTAAGTCTGTGATATTTTTGTCAAGGGAAATAATGATGGAGTTTTAGCAGACTGGTGATTAGATTTGCTCTGCAATAAGCTGCAAATATGCTACACATTCCATTTGCTGCCTTGATTTGCTCTCTCTGCCTCATATAAAAGGGTGACTTCTGGTTACTTTAATAAAAAATGGCAGCCAAAGATGACTGTAAACTTTCGATCCTCTTCTCTGTGTCTGAAGTGAAGGCAAGTGGTCATAGTGTTGGAAGAAAGAGACTGTGAGGGAGCTAAGTTGGCCTCCAAAACCCAAGAGCATCTTCAGGAATGTAAAGAAAAATGTAAATGTCCTTATTTCCTACTCACTCCTTTCTGTTGTTGACTGTACACCTTTCTTCGCTGCCAATGAAAGGTGACCTAGGACAGTTTACTTGTACTTTGCTAGAATCTTCCTGGAAAATCTGGTCTCTGCCCTCTGTCATTCTAAGTAACTCGTGAACAGAAGAGAAGATTCCAAAAGTCATTATTTCTGAAGGACAAAATTCTATAAATTGTATTGGAATATATATTCTATATATATATATATAAATGTATTGGTATATATAATATATAATATGTTATATAACTATATTATATTACTAAATATTGCATATTAATATATATTAAGATGGGATCATATATAACCTGGCCTGGAGCTCACAATGTAGCCAAAGATGACCTTCAACTTTTTCTTATTCTCATGTCTCCATCTTCCAATTGCTGGGATTATAAGCAAGCACTCGGTGTGTGTGTGGTACTGGGGTTAAACATGGGGCTTTGAACATAATAAGCAAGCAGTCTAACAACTGAGCTACATCCCCATCTCCCTCCTAGGTTTTTGTCTTCTCTCTGTGCATTTCATTGAAATTTTTCAAATTATACATCTAAAACAACATTAACACTCTTACGTTAAATGTCATCGGATGGTTACCTGGTGATGAGTCAGAGACAGAAAGAACTAACAAGCGCTAGACTGTTGAAAAAGGGAACTGCCAGCCAAAGAACAGTGACAGAGAATGCCTGCCATTTAATGCAGTGGGTTCTTTTTGTAAAGTTATTACTATGAAATACAATCTCAAATTATACTTACTAGTGTTTGAATCTATGTGATGCTCTTAATTCTGTTATTTTGAGGATAACAAATGGAAATAAATTTCTATTTTAAATACAGTTATAGCACTTTGTTGGACTTAATGAAACTCACCAATTTTTAATAAATTTATAGACGTGTGCAACTATCAGCACCAGCCATCTAATTTTAGGACATTTTTATCACCCAGAAAGAGACTTCAATACACTTATAACCTCTCTGCATCCATAGCACTGGCCTCAGGCAACGCCCGATCTTTGTCTGCCTTTTCCTGACATTTCACATCAAAAGATCACATGGGATCATAAGTAAAGTTGATAGATGTAAATGTTGTCATTGTGATCATTTGCTAATTTAGGCTCAACAATATTAAAATAGTGCCAGTATCTAGTCTTTTGCATTGCCAATGATATTCCATTATATGAAAGTTGAGGCTATAGGTCAGTGGTAGATCGCTTGCCTAGCAAGTGAGAGGCCCTAAATTCAATCCTTAATAGTACCCACCACCCTGACAAAAGAATTTATTTTAGGAATATTCTATGATTTTTTTCTATCACCAGCTGATGGGAATTTGGGTCACTACTAATTTTCCTTTATTCTTAGCAAAGTTACTATGAATGCGCGTGTGTGTGTGTGTGTGTGTGTGTGTGTGTGTGTGTGTGTGTATGCAAGTCTTTATGTAACCATGAAATTTCATGTCTCTTAAAGGGAAACCAGAATTGAATTTCTGAATGTTAGGAAATCGCTATGTTTAAAATTTTGAAAACTTGACAGACTTTGCCATTTTCCATTCCCAGAAGCAATGGAGGGGGTTTCAGGTTTCTCTACATCCTCAGCAGTGTTTATTGTCTGGCTTTCATTACAACAACTCTTTTCTTGTGACATGGCATCTCCTATGTGAGCATTCTGAGGGTGGGCAGGTACGGTGCACGCGTACTGATAAAATTATACTTCTATTTATAAAAAAAGACATGGTTTTCACATTTTTTCTTTTTTATTATATTTCTTTTTTTACATATACATTTATATTATTACACATTAATAAAATAAACTATATACAGCAGGAAAAACCATGAAACAATCAGGAATTATATAAATATTACATTTATAGTGATTTGGCTATTTGTATTGGGTAAACTTGAAGTAAACATCTTTTCTATCTTGATGAGTCTTAAATTCTGAATGAAAATCAATATCTATCATATCTTACTTCTATCAGCTTAAAACATCTATCTAGATCTAAAATCATCTTACACCCTAAGCTTAATTGTAAGACTAAACTGTCTGGTCTTCAACCCCATCAGAGACTTGAGAAGGAATAAAACTTAATTTCCTGAGTGAATAGGAAGTGCAGGTTAGCAGCTTCCGAAATGAAAAAATGACAGAGACAATTTACTGCCTGAACAGTCACCCAAAATTATCTATTATGTTGGAGTATCATCTTCAGCCTTCTGGCCCAATATATCTGACAGACATATTTGTGAGGCAGGAACTGTTGAGGACTTGCTTAACGTGTCTTGGGAGAGTTTGGCCATTGACTCTGCCTACATCCAAGCTTGCCCATTTTTAGCCAGAATTCTGTCTGTGGCAGAAATGAGGACATTTTGCCCAGTGTCTGGTTTTGCCACATTTGAAGCCATCTCCATAAGGAGGTTTTTTGATGCTCATCATCTTCTTCAAGGTAGGTTGGTGTTGCCAGGAGTTAACATGTTTTGTTGTCAAAGAATCTTTAGAATAATAAAAACCTCTTTAAATGCCATATTCTGTAGGTCTCTGAGGCTTTTGAAGACCTTATCTAACTATTTTACCTTACATACTTATGGAATCATATCTATCTCTTAGACCTAGGACACATATTTTTGTGATAAAAAATAGATTAGTAATTAGAATAACCATGATTTGATCAACAAACAATTAGCTTGTATTTAGTTATACTAAACAGCTTGCAATATCACTTTCAAGGTATTGGAAGTAAACCTTGTAATATAATCGAGTTGTATGGGTACAATACCTCATATTAGAGTAGAAACATATAGAATGTGTGTGAAGAATAATCTTAAATTTGGATTCTATACCAACGTATCAAAATTAAACTTATTTTTCATCGATATATACAATTCTATTACAATGAATTAAAAATAACCTTGTTTTTGAGTAACAATTAAGGCCTTAGGTTAAAGGGTAGATTGAATAATCTACTTTTTGCTCTATCATCCCTATATATTTCTATATCCCCTTCTTTCTTTTCAATCCCTATCTACATGCTTAATTTCATTGGAGGTTAGTTATAAGTTACTGTTGGTCTTACACAGAGAGAAAATGAGGTGGGACTTAGAGATGTCTCTCTTTATTGGTTTTCATATTTTTACAAAACATTTGTCTTTTTCTAGGTATTTCAAAACACAAAATGGAATTCTTACCAAGTCTAGAGATCATCTGTAGTTTTCGTGGCAATTGAGCCAAACATGCTTATTAATAGACTATAATTCTACTCCTAGTACTGCTGAGGCATAAAAACTTAATACTAAACTTTGTCCTTTCCTTGAAAGCACAGTTCACACATGTGGCAGGTGTTCCAATAAACGTGCTCACTTCCTGATAATTGGGAAATTGATTTGAGAAGATAAATAAATTGACTGGCAGCAGAGATGCCAGCAGAGGACTGGACAGAGACTGATTTACTAAGCCAGCATAATCCCCAAAACAATCAATGAACACTTGTCTGTATACCTACAAATAAGTGTAATATTCACCCTCATAAAGAAACTTCTCTTTGCACAGTTGAAGAGCATTGCAGAAATCCACAACCAACCAAAATGTGGAGTCATGGAGCCATTCACTCTGGATCCATCTACAAAACACTCTTACATCTAAGGCTCAGAGAACATTTCAGAGGATGTTGTGGGGAGATTATAAGATCCACAGTTTGCAGTGAGGTTGTGTCTTCTAATAATATTTGAAGCTACATCTATAATGAATCACCAACATCATTACCCAAATATGAGCTGAACAAGAATGACACTAACGAACATCCCAAACCAGACAGAGAAGGGTCTGAGAGGTCTCAACCATATACAAAGAACTATAGACAACTGAAGAAATCTGGAAACAGGAGAGGTGGCCTTCCGCAGAGAAGATCCAGGTGTCTAGTGCTAAATGGTGAGGCCTGAAATACATACATACAAGTACTATACAGATGGCATAGGTCATATTTAGGCACATATACATATATAATATGTGCAGTAACAATTATTAGAAATAATAAATTTTAAAAAGAGTGGGAGGGATATATGGAAGAGTTTGGACAAAGGAAAAGGAGAGGAAAACGGTTATAATTACATTATGATCTCAAAAATATTTTAAAGGGGTATGTTTTGGAGTCAAGTGGACAAAAGAGTGGGATTGTAAAAAAAAAATAATAATAGGGAAAGATAGATGAGTTGACTAGCAAAGGGACATCGGAAGATTTCTTTGAGTAGATTCCTGTACAAAAAGTTAATTAAATTCAGTTAACTGACCTTACGTTCCTATGGAAGACACAAAAGTCCATTCTCAATAAACATTCATCAAAGAGCCCCACATGTGACAGCTGGTACATCAGCAGCCTTTAACCATATGAATACTTATATGTGCCATGTGAATCTAGGTTCAGTCACCATTGTCTAGAATTGAAAGGTGTTCTAAAACATGGGACTTATAGGACTTAAACCAGGATACATCCATACTGGTAACTGGTTGGTCACCAAACACAGAACTATATAGATATCTATTGAGCTGGAGTTTAGGATTTCTGACATTTGGTCCCTTTCTTTGCTGGTCTTCCTTTTATTAAATTGGCTTTGACATAATGGTATATCTCTCTTGTATGAGGAGTGTCAAGCAAGGAATCGTTTTTGGCCCTTACGTTCCATAGTTTGTTAAGTATGTAAAACTGAAAAATAACAGATGCATTAAACATTCCACGGGAGGTGAAAACAGGTAAATGTATATGTACGTATAAGTGTGTACACTACAAGACTTACTGTCATAGCCACCTGAGCAAGTGCTCAGGAAAGACATTTAACCCAAACTGGAGAATCAACTCACATTAATTCTCTATTTTGTATTCTTGATCCATGATCCACAGCCAGTATAGTCAAGGGTAACACTAGGTACAGGGATGTGACATTGAAAGTGAGAATTTTGCCACTGTTAACACTGTAAGATATTGATTAGTAAGGATTTCTTTTGATCCCAGGTGATTTACAACTCTTAGAACCGTGTGAAAATAAGTTCCATTGTGCTGCTAAAGTATCAAGTTCAGACATTTCTCTATTTCTAGAATTGCTAAAGTGCTCCAATTCTAATCCTGAGAGCTAAAGATCTTGCTGTGGGTTCAAGATAGAGTGGCTTAAGACATCACCATGGGCCTTGGTTAGAGTACACAGTGTCCAGCCTTGTAAACATTAGTCAGATTTCCAGTAAAGCTCTAACTTTAATGCTCACAGGCTCTGCACACGGGAGAGCACTTCATGATTGCTTTCCATCTTATTTCTAAAGCTGGAGGGGTACCAACTGACATTTACTTTAGTGCATTGAATAGAAAACTGTATATGAGGATATTTTGTAAGTAATAGTGCAAAGCATATTCCATCAATGAGTCTTAAAAACAAAAACAAAGACACTGGACATCATAACGTCTCAAGACTCCATGGTTTGTAAGAATCCTGCTGTAGAGGAGAAGACCCAAGATGGCAGCGCCTAATACACCTTGTTTGATTAGCAGGACAGCAGTGACTATTCACAACTTAAGGTCTGATCTGAGAACCACAAAACATCAACACTGGTGATATACAGGTGAGAAGGGTTCAAATTGTGTGGAGCATGGTTCGGTCCAGCCTCTGCCCACCTGAAAAAAAACACAAAGTCCCTGGTTCCTATGGAAATGGGGGAGCAGACTCTGAAGGCTAGTGCCACAAGCCTGGCTGGTAGGCAGCTCTTGAACCCTCGGGATCACAAGGGGACTGCAAAACACTGCCATCTGTGGGTTCTAGCACCTAGCAGACATCACAGTGGTAAACTCTAGTGGATATGACCTCAGGTCACCCACAAAAGCCACAGAGAACTCCAGGGTTGCTAAACAGCTGCTGTGTGCTCCTGTGACTGCCTTAATCTTAGCTGGCAGGCAACTCTTGAGCTCGCAGGGGCACAGAACTAGCTGGGGACTGAAAAATCACCAGTGTCTGTGGGTTCTAGTACTTAGCAGACAGCACAGTCGGAAATGCAAGTGGATCTGAACTCAGGTCACCCAGCAAATCCACAGAAAGTTATGAGGTCCAAGCAGGCTTGGGGCATACACTCCAACTAGAGACATCACAATGGGAAGACATCAGCATAAGAACACAAGTAACAATCCCCAGGACCATTTGGCAACACCAGAAACCAGCAGTCCCACCACAACAAACCCTGGAGATACTATCACAGCCAACACACAAGAGAAGGATTCCAAAGCTGAGGTTGTGAAAATGATTGAGGCCTTAAAGGAGGAAAATAAATTTCTCGAACTAGAACAGAAATACACAAAGAAAGAGATGAAAGAATTGAGCAAATCACTTGAAGAAACACACACAGGAGAAGGAAATGAGTAAAAGGTTTCATGACCTAAAAGGGAGATAGAAACTATAAAGAAAACACAATCTGAGATAATCCAGGAAATGGGAATCTGAGAGAAGAGGACAGGATCTACAGACACAAACATTACCAACAGAATTCAAGAAATGGCACGAAGAATATCAGAGATAGAAGATATGACCAAAGAAATGGACACAGCAGTCAAAGAAAATGTTAAATCTAAAAAACTCCTGACACAGGATATATAAGAAACCTGGGAAACTATGAAAAGGCCAAACCTAAGAATCATAGGGAGAGAAGAAAAAGAAGACTCCCAGCTGCAAGGCCCAGAAGATATTTTCAACAAAATCATGGATGAAAACTTGCCTAACCTAAAGAAAGAAATGCCCATAAATATACAAGAAGCCTACAGAACCCCAAATGCACAGGACCAGAAAAGAAAACCCTCCCGCCACATAATAATCAAAACACTAAATGTACATAACAAAGAAAGAATATTAAAAGCTGGAAGAGAAAAAAAGGTCAAGTCCCATAATATAAAGGCAAACCTATCAGAATTACACTTGACTTCTCAATGGATACTATGAAAGCCAGAAGGGCCTGTACCAAAGTCATGGAGACACTAAGAGACCACAGATCCAACCCAGACTACTATAGCCAGCAAACCGTCAATCACGATGGATGGAGAAAACAAGATATTCCATAACAAAACCAAGTTCAAACAGCACCTAACCAAAAATATGGCTCTACAGAAGATAGTAGAAAGAAAACTCCAACCCAAGGAGGGTAATTTTACACATGAAAAAAAAAAAAAAAAAAAAAAAAAAAAGGAAATGAATAATCTCACATCCACAAAAACAAAAGAAAGGAAGCTCACAAACATACACACACTCTCTCTACCACTACCAACATGAAAATAATAGCAACTGTTAGCCACTGGTCATTAATATCTCTCAACATCAATAGCCAATGAAGAGACATAGGCTAACAAAGTAGATGTGAAAACAAGACTCATCAATCTGTTGCATATAAGAAACACACCTCAGCAATATAGATAAATATTGCCTTAGAATAAAGGGCTGGAAAAATGTATTCCAAGCAAACAGACCCAAGAAACAAGCTAGAGAAGCCATTCTCCTTTCTTAAAAATAGACTTTCATTTAGAGACCCAATAGAATGTCCTCCCCTCTGTCCCAGTTTCCTGGTAAGTGAAGGTTTTTGTGAGACATGTCCCTTGGGCTAGTATGCAGATATAAGTGAGTATATACCATTTGATTCTTTCTGCTTCTGAGTTAACTCACTCATTATGATCATTTCTAGCTCAATCCATTTGTCCACAAATTTCAGGAATTCCTTGTTTTTAATAGCTGAGTAGTATTCCATAGTGTATATGGACCACAGTTTCTTTATCCATTCTTCTACTGATGGACACTTAGAGAAGCATGGGAGAATAGCAAAGTAGAAGGATCCAGAGGGTCCTAGAAACCTACAAGTAGAACATTATGGTAGGCAGATTTGGGCCCAGGGGTTCCGCTCAAACTAAGGCATCAGCCAAGGATAATACAGGTGGTAAACTTTAAGCCCCTACCCAGATCTAGCCAATGGTCAGAACATTCTCCACAGTTGAGTGGAGAGTGGGATATGACTTTCTCACGTACTCTGGTGCTTCACATTTGACCATGTCCCCTGGAGGGGGAGACCAGGTGGCACTCAGAGGAAGGACAGCAGGTTGCCAAGAAGAGACTTGATACCCTATGAGCATATACAGGGGGAGGTAATCCCCTTCAGGAACAGTCATAGGGGAGGGGAATAAGGGGAAAATGGGAGGGAGGGAAGAATGGGAGGATACAAGGGATGGGATAACCATTGAGATGTAACAAGAATAAATTAATAAAAAAATTTTAAAAAATAGACTTTCAACCAACACTAATCAAAAGAGATGAGGGAAGAATACTTCATATTCATTAAAGAAAAAATATGCCAAGAGGATGTCTCCATTCTAAATACCTATGTCCCAAATGCAGGAGTACCCACATTTATAAAAAAATTACTAAAGCATAAATGGCACATTGAGCCCCACATTATAATAGTCAGAGACTTCAACACCCCATTTGCATGAATAGATAGATCATCACAGTGAAAAATAGAGAAACAATGAAACTAGGAGACATCATGCACCAAATGGACTTACCTGATATATACAGAGCTTTTCACCCAAACATGAAAGAATTCACCTTCTTCTCAGCACTTCAATGAACCGTCTCCAAAATTGACCATATACTTGGTCACAAAGCAAAGCTAAACAGATACAAAAAGATCTAAATAATTCTTTGCATCTTAGCAGACCACCATGGATTAAACCTGGAACTCAACAACAACCAAAACAAGAGAAAGCCTACATACTCATGAAAACTGAACAGCTCCCTACTTAATGATATCTGGGTAAGGAAAGAAACAAAAAAAGAAATTAAAAACTTCCTAGAATTCAATGAATCTGACAGCACAACATACACAAACTTAATGGTACACATGGAAAGCAATGCTAAGAGGAAAGTTCATATCACTAAGTGCCTTTATAAAGAAATTGGAGAGATCCCATACTACCCACCTTAAAAACACACCTGAAAGCTCGATAACAAAAAGAAGCAGATTCACCAAAGAGGAGTAGATGGCTGGAAATCATCAAATTCAGAGCTGAAATAAATAAAATAAAAACAAAGAGAACAATTCAAAGAATTAACAAAACCAAGACCTCTTTTTTTGAGACTGTCAACAAGATAGATAAACCCTTAGCCAAACTAATTAAAAGGCAAAGAGAGAGTAATAAAATCATTCAAATGAAAAACAAAAAGGGAGACATAACAACATACAGTGAGGAAATCTAAAGAATCATTAGGTTATACATCAAAAGCCTAGATGCCACAAAATTTGAAAACCTAAATGAAGTGAACAATTTTATTCATAGATACCAACTACCAAAATTGAATCAAGACCAGGAAAACAAATTAAATAGTTCTATATCTCCTAAGGAATTTGAGGCACATTAAAAAATCTCCCAAGCAAAAAAGCCCAGAGCCTGATGGGCTCAGCACAGAATTCTACCAGACCTACAAAGAAGAGCTAATACCAATTCTCTTTGAACTATTCCACAAAATAGAAACAGAAGGAACAGTAGCAAACTCATTCTATGAGGTCACAGTCACTTTCATACCTAAACCACAGAAAGACTCTACAAAGAAAGAGAATTTTAGACCAATTTCTCTTATGAACATTGACACAAAATACTCAATAAAATAATCACAAACCAAATCCAAGAACACATCAAAAATATCATTCACCATGAACAAGTAGACTTCATTCCAAGTATGCAGGCGTGGTTCAATATATAGAAATCCATCATATAAGTAAATCAAAAAAAAAAACCACATGATCATTTCCTTAGATTCAGAGAAAGCATTTAACAAAATCAAACACCTATTCATGTTCAAAGTCTTGGAAAGATCATGAATACAAGGCACATACCTCAAGATAATAAAGGCAATATACATCAAGCCTATAGCTAACAACAAATTAAATGGAGAGAAACTTAAATCAATTCCACTGAAATCAGGGACAAAACAAGGCTGTCCACTCTCTCAATCTCTTCAATATAGTACTTGAATTCCTAGCCAGAGAAATAAGACATCTAAAGGAGATTAAGGGGATACAAATAGAAAAGGAAGAAGTCAAACTATCACTATTTGTGGATGACATGATATTATACATAAGTTACTCTAAAAATTCTACCAAGGAACTTCTGCAGCTGATCAACACCTTCAGCAAAGTGGCTGGATACAAAAATCAACTTAAAAAACCCAAGTAGTTCTGCTGTATACAAATGATAAATGAGCTGAGAAAGAATTTAGGGAAACTACACCCTTCACAAAAGCCACAAATAATATAAAGTATATTGGTGTAATTCTAACTAAGCAAGAGAAAGACTTATATGAAAAATCTTCAAGTCTCTAAAGAAAGAAAGTGAAGATTTCCATCTTAGTAAAGGCAATATAGATTTAATGCAATTCTCATCAAAATTCCAACACAGTTCTTTACAGACTTTGAAAGATCAATTCTAAACTTTGTATAGAAAAACAAAAAAACAAAACAAAACAGCAACAACAACAACAACAACAACAACAACAACAACAAAACCCAGAATAGCTAAAACAATCCTGTACAGTAAAAGGTCTTCTGGAGGAATCTCCATCCTGTATCACAAGCTGTGCTATAGAGCAACAGTAATAAAAACAGCATGGGACTGGCATAGAAGTAGGCTGATTGACCAATAAAATTGAATAGAAGACACAGAAATAAACCCACACACCTATGGACATTTGATTTTTGACAAAGGAACCAAATGCATACAATGGGAAAAAAGATAGCATCCTCAAGAAATGGTGATGGTCAAATTGGATAGCTACATGAAGAAAAATTCAAATAGACCCATATTCATCACTGTACACAAAACTAAAGTCCAGGTGGATTAAAGACCTCAACCTAAAAGCACATAACTTAAATCTACTAGAAGAAAAAATGGGGAAGAGCCTTTAACTCATTGGCAAATGATACAATTTCCTGAACAGAACACCAACATCTCATGCTCTAAGATCAACAATTAATTAATGGGACCTTGTAAAATTGAAAGGCTTTGGTAAGGCAAGGGACAGTGTCAACAGAACAAAATGACTGCCTACAAACTGGGAGGAGATCTTCCCCAACCCTACGTCTGACAAAAGGCTAATACCCAAAATATATAAAGAACATAAGAAATTAAACACCACCAAGCCAAATATCCCAATTAAAATGGGGTACAGAACTAAACACAGAATACTTAACAGAGGAATATGAAACAGCGGAGAAACACATAAAGAAATGCTCGACACCCCAAGTCATCAGGGAAATGCGAATCAAAAGGGCTCTGAGATTTCATCTTAACACCTATCCAAATGGCTGAGATAAAAAATTCAAGTGACAGCACATGCTGGCGAGGATGTAGAGAAAGATGAACACTCCTCCACTGATAGGGAGAGTGCAAACGTACACAACCACTTTGGAAATCAATCTAGCACTATTTCTAGAAATCGAGAATAAGACTACTTCAAGACATAGCCATACAACGCTTGGGCATATACCCTAAAGATGTTCAACCATACAACTAGGACATTTACTCAACTATGTTCATAGCAGCTTTGCTTGTAATTGCCAGAATCTGGGATCAAACTAGTTGTGCCTCAGCTGAAGAACGGATGGAGAAACTATGGTTCATTTACACAATGGAATACTATTCAGCTATCAAAAACAAGGAGATCTTGAAATTTGCAGACAAATGGATGGAACTCGGGACAATCATCTTGAATGAGGTAACCCAGACCCAGAAAGACACACATGGCATATACTCACTCGTAAACGGATGTTATCCACTTAATTCAGCATAACCACATTACAATACAGAGACTTGTTGTGCCAACCAAGGTCCATGTATGATGTGGACCTAGACCTTCTGCTCAGATATAATAGATAGGCAACACAGTCTCCTTGTGGGTCCCACAAGATGGGGAGTAGGGACTATTTCTGACATGGACTCAGGCCTCCTAATGTTGATCATTTATACCCTGCATCACCAAGCCATAGAGGAAGAGGACACTGGCACTAGAGATAACACTGTACAGGCTGAGATTAGATGTTAGGGGAGGAGGGCTCCCCTTTCTAAGGACTAGGGGTAAGTGGGAGAGGGGATAAGGGAGAGGATGGGATAGAGAAGTGACGATGGAGGGGGCTACAATAGGGATGTAAAGAATTCAAACTGCAGAACAAGTAGGTAACTTATATTGCTAATCCCACTACATGCGAATAGATCTGAGATTGGCTGAGATATGAATGCCAATGCATAGATAAGGCATCGTGTTGGTCACAGATTCCCTGTGGCTTATTATTAGATGCCATTCTTCATATGGCATGAATGAAGATTTGCAGGCGTATTCTGCTCATACAAAGAGCAGAGAACCGGCCTTAATTATTCTGTGCATCCCGCACACTTTGTAGAATTATAATTTTAGAACTGAGTAGTGCTTGTGAGATATTATATGTTTTCAGAACAAAAGAACCAGACACCGATGCTGGAACAGATCTTGTGGATTTATTCCTCTCAGCATGCTGGACACTGACACCCTGCATCCTTCATGTTCCAGGCCCAGGTGCTTAAGTTGCTGTTACTTATCAGAACAGGACAGCTTCAAAGAAAGCTCCTGATCCCAATTGATCCAGCATTTCAGCCTGTCCCACACAGTACTCCTATTAAGCCTGGAATTTCTTAACATTTAGAAACTGGACCACACATGATATCCCAGGCTTGTTTAACCATTTTCCCCAGTTATACATGGGCCCCTTCAAAAGTATCATTTCCTCCAAATCAGCCTGAAGAAACCTTAAGGACACTCTATTTCCCCTAAGAGGGGTTGGATAGGTTTCTGCTTGCTGTCTTACACTACGGATGCTTATTATACAGAAAGAAAACAAGGTTGGACTCAGGGATATCTCTCTTTTCCTTTATCATTCCTTCATAGGTAAGGAGATAGGAACTGAAAAGACAGAAAGGAGGATATAGAAATATATAGGGATGATCAAACAAAAAGTAGATTATTGAATCTACTCCTCAACTTAAGTCCTTGTTACAAACAAGGTTATTTTTAATTGATTAGTATAGAATTTTGTATACTGATGAAAAATAAGTTTAATTTTGATGCACTGGTATAGAATTCAAATTTAAGATTATTCTTCACACACATTATATATATTTCTACTCTAATATGAGGTATTGTACCCATACAACTCAATTATATTACAAGGTTTACTTCTAATAGCTTGAAAGTGGTATTGCTGGCTGTTTAAGATATTAAGTAATACAAGCTAATTGATAGTTGATCAAATCATGGTTATTCTAATTACTAGTCTAGTAATTATTCTAATTACTAGTCTATTTTTATCACAAGACTATGTATCCTAGGTCTAAGAGATAGATATAATTCTATATATATGGTAAAATAGTTAGCTAAGGTCTTCAAAAGCCTCAGAAACCTACAGAATATGGCATTTAAAGATGTTTTTATTATTCTAAAGATTCTTTTTTTTATTAATTTATTCTTGTTACATCTCAATGTTTATCCCATCCCTTGTATCCTCCCATTCCTCCCCCCATCTCTCCCCCCCCATTTTCCTATTATTCCCCTCCCCTATGACTGTTCCTGAGGGGGATTACCTCCCCCTATATATTCTCATAGGGTATCAAGTCTCTTCTTGGCTACCTATTCTAAAGATTCTTTGACAACAAGTCATGTTAACTTCTGGCAACACCCAGCCTACTTTGAAGAAGATGATAAGCGTCAAAAAGCCTCCTTATGGAGATGGCTTTAAATGTGGCAAAACAAGCCACTGGGCAAAATGTCCTTATTTCTGCCACAGACAAAATTCTGTCTTAAAATGGGCAAGCTTGGATGTAGGCTGAATCGACGGCCAGACTCTGCCAAAACAGGGTAAGCAAGTCCTCAACAGTTCCTGCCTCCCAAATATGTCTGTTAGATATATTGGGCCAGAAGGCTGAAGATGATACCCCAACATAATAGATAATTTTGGGTGACTGTTCAGGCAGTAAATTGTCTCTGCCATTTTTTCATTTCGGAAGCTGCTAACCTGCACTTCCTATTCACTCAGGAAATTAAGTTTTATTCCTTCTCAAGTCTCTGATGGGGTTGAAGGCCAGACAGTTTAGTCTTACAATTCAGCTTAGTTGTTTAGGGCTTAAGATGTTTTTAGGTCTACATACATGTTTTAAGTTGATAGAGCTAAGATATGATAGATATTGATTTTCATTCAGAATTTTAGACTCAACAAGATAGGAAAGATGTTTTCTTCAAGTTTGCCAAATACAAATAGCCAAATTACTACGAATGTAATATTTGTATAATTCCTAATTGTTTCATGGTTCTTCCTGCTGTATGCAGTTTATTTCATTAATGTGTAATAACATAAATGTATACGTTAAAAAAGAAATATATATTAAAAACAAAAACACATATAGATGCAAAGAGAAACACATTCACACTGACAGGAATCCCATTAGAAAGAAAGCAACAACCAAATGATAGCCGTACTTACACAAATGACATGCAAGGTATTTTGTTTGTTTGCTTGTTTTCTTTTACTAATGCCCTGACTTAACAATATGAGGCAAGGAACTTCTGAACGCACCTTTTAATTAATTTTCTGTTTGGCCATCTACTACAGGACACGGGGATTGGCCTTAAGTGTATGTAGTTTTTTCAATGTGATCCCCTTAGAAAAACTCTAATTCTTCCATTTGCAAGTGGTTATCAATTTTAGATAACATCTGGGTTAGGGATTCAGGCTTGTTTCTCTTTCTCCATTTAGCTGTCCCTGTTTTCCGATGTAATGTGACAAGCTGGAATCATGTTCTAGCAACCAATGTTTTGTTTGTAACCATGGACTTAATCCTTCTAGAACCATAGGCAAAATATTTTTTCTCTTAAGTTGCTTTTGTCAAGTGTACTTTATCAGCATAACAGAACTGAAATTAACTGTATTTAACTGAAATACAATTGCATGACAAAAAAAAAAAAAAAAAAAAGAATCCCACTGAAGCTCAAGGTTCCATCATCTTTGTGTATGTGTGAAAAAATAAAAGACTTTCATCCAATTCCCCAAAGTGTAAGGTTTAAAATACAACTAATCCAAACCCCACTGCCTGCAAGCAAGCCAGCAGCAGAGTACATGTGCCTCTCTGCACACACTGCTGGCATTCTCAGAATGGCCATCTCACCACATAACTACCAAGGAAGGAATTTGATCCAGAGTGGGGAATCAACTCAGAAAATTGGTATTCTTCTTTGTAAGGCAAATGTTATTCACTTTGTCCTGAACCATGATTTCTCAGCCTCCACTATACTGACATTTTGGTCAGAAAATTCTTTGTGGAGGGAGCTGCTTATATGGTGCAAGATGACTCACAGTACCCCCAGCATCTGACACAGATTGTCACTAATAACTTTCTTGAATATCTTGTAAGAACAAAATAAAAACAATGAAACAAACAAACAAATTCTCAGACATTACTAAGTATCCTCTAGGGGCAAAAATTACCTCTGCTTAGAATGACTGATCTAACCTGAGGGTGTAGGATCCAGCTGTGAGAAATATAATATATAATAACACGTGAAGTTACAAAAAATTCTATTGCAGTTACTCTGTAACAATTTGTACACATATCTGCAATTATTATATGTCGCATAAGGTTGGTTTTTTGCCATTGAACAAAACTGATTTTCACTCGGCCCCACCCCCGTCTCTTGTAAGAACTACTGCTTCCTTGAACCTTGTTCTCTCTTGTAGGTCAAATGCAGCATTGTTTACCAGCCACCTTTGGAAAGGCACCCACCTGCAACAAGCAGTCAGATCCATGGTTGGTACCAGCTGTTTCAAAAGGTCCAGCTTGTCAAATCTTAGAAAGGTCTCCAACATTGAAACTCCCTTTGCTGTGTTTTAGTTTTATTCATTGCAGTGAAACTGTTGTTGACAAAGTTATCACTGATTCTTCCTGACCAATGCAAACAAATATGACTTCATTTTCACTATCCTTGTAAAATGCATCAGGAGGAGCAGAGGCAGAATCATGTCAAGAGCTTCCAGGAGGAATGAAAATCGAAGGAAGTCTTTCCTGTATCTCAGTAAGCATTTGTGACTGTCTCACCTCCTAGACGTGCTCCCTCTTCTTGCAGAGTCAGATGAAATACACATTCACGGGGAACATATCCATGGGTTATTAAGGAGTGATAATTAGACATAAGTGAGGCATTAGGTAGCTTGTGCTCAAATAGGCCACTGCTTACTAAGCTAGGACATTCTCAACAATTGAGTGGGAAGTGGGGTCTGACTTTCACACAAACTCTGGTGCCCCATATTTGACTACATCCTCTGGATGGGGAGACCTCGTGGCACTAAGAGGAAGGATAGCAGGCTACCAAGAAGAGACTTGATACCCTATGAACATATACAGGGGGAGGAGGTCCCCCTCAGTCACAGTCATAGGGGAGGAGAGTAAGGGGAAAATGGGAGGGAGGGAGGAATGGGAAGATACAAGGGATGGGATAACCATTGAGATGTAATATGAATAAATTAATAAAGCATAAAAATAAAATAACATAACATAAACCTTAAGAAAAAAATCTTAGAGTATCTAAAATTCAATGTAGACAAAAATAAGCTGATCACCTGTCCTCCAAAATATTTTTCTGAATTACTCTTACAAGTGAAAGTGCCCTTTGTTCCTTAGCGTCCAGCCTACAGATACATTACCCATCACCCTTCAGCTTCTAGAATGATGGCAGGAGTTTCTCTTTAAGCTCCCTCATCTCCCATTGCTTCTCTACTAGTCATAGCAAGCTGCTACATGTCCTAACATGTGCTTTGGCTCCAGCTAGCCTCCTTTTAGTTGGCCTTACATGCCACAATAGCATAAGGCAGTAGGTTCCATACTAGCTACCTTCACCTTGAATGCCAACATCAAAAGACTGGAAAGAGTCAGAGTCACAACTGGTCGCTGCTAGAAGCAACACCATGAAGACTGATGTGTGGGATGCTGAGTGTGCCTGCATGTGTGCCTTCTCTGCCATCTCCAGAACAGTAGCTAAAACACAAACTGTTCCACCACCTGAAGTGCGAACATCTACCTCTCACCCCAGGATGTCAGCTGTAGCCTACTCACCATTCTCAAGGGTGTCAGGAATCCTACATGGTTGCACGAATCTGTAGCTTAGCTTCTGTTTTACTTCCCAAGATGGAATAACTTCTATATCTACTTCTATTTCTAAGCACAATTCATGTACTTTTTTTCAATAAAAAAAAAGAACCACCCCCAATGTGAAAAACATTAAATTATCCCCACACTTTTGCCTTATCATATTTTCTCTGCCCCAACACCAGTGACTCTTCACTGCACTTTGATTCCCATGACTGTGTCGACTCTTGGACAGCAAATGCCTTAGCACGACAGGCCATGATTTAGTCTTCTCTGTGCTTGTGTGCTCACATATATGGAATAGCTACACAGTAAAATAATTTCTCATCTATCAAGAGAAAAGTGCTGTGACATGAAGAAAAAAGAGGCTTCTTAAGAAGCATAAAGAAACCAACATTAAGGAATGAGCTAAAAGTTAAAATAAAGAGAAGAAATATTAAGAATTGTATCCCTTGGCTTTTATTTACTAAGATGTATTTTCATCATTTGATTGTAATGATTGGAAATTTTGGGACATTGAGGAAAATGGACTGATTTTTACTAAACATTCACTACAGCTGTTTACCAAAAAACAGTTGCTTCTAAACTGCAAGCAAATCAGGCCTCCAAGGCTGCTTTAACTTACTTGCCCCTGGGTACAAAGAGGAAGGAGCACCAGGCAAGTTTGCTGAGTGTACACCAGGAGGCTGCATCACAGGACAAGGGAATACTAAAGTTTGTATTACCATTCAGCTACAATATTATTACCTCACTTGGTGGTCTGGCAAAAAAAAATATTTAAAAATGAGAATGTTCATATCAGTTTTATCAACATGACATATTATATTCTCCTGTTCCATTATGTATAAATTATCTTCTTGGAAAGAAGCCCACACATCTTTTGAGAACTTGCTTAATACTCAGATTGTGATTTCATATTCTTAAGAAAGATGCAAAGAGAGATTATTATATGGTGATGTTAAAAGACCTCCCGGGTATGAGAAATCCTCTAACTGCTGCATGGCACCTCCTGAATACCAGCCAAATATGAATACAGAAGGGAATGCAGACAGTACTTTGATACAGAACCATGTCTTCCCAGTGTTTTGAGCTCTATCTATCATCTATCTATCTATCTATCTATCTATCTACCTACTATCTCTCCTCTTCCCCTTATCACATGTCTCTATCTCTTCCCCCATTTAAGCAGCAAGAAGGGTATATAGGCCTTTCTCTGTCATGTAGGAAGATACACTCTATATAACACCCAAAGTCAGTCCGGCTCTTGAAAGTGCTTGTTAAAACTCCAGCAAATTAAGTCTGAAGGGTCCTAAATCTAGATGAACAAGATCTGGACTGTTGTGAGAGCAAAGCAGGGCTGGTGGCTTCTCAAAATGCCCGTAGATGAAAGTAAATTTCAATAATGAAGCTCATAAAGCAAAGAGCTCACATTAAAAACCATAGCATAGAGACAATAACATGAGATATGAAGCAGTTGCCTCCACTCATCCTCGTAAGCCAGAAATTCCATCTTACCTGTGTTTTCACATTTGATGTTTAACTTACCTGGGGTGAAACATGGCCCACAAATACTAAATGGAAAATTCCATAAATTTGAGTAACTTTTATTACAACATATTAATATCATGGCTCTATTTATTAGTTATTGTTATTAATCAATCCCTGTGTCAAATTTATATATGAAAATTTTCATAGGTATAAATACATAGGAAAAATAGAATATAGAGAGTCTGTACTGTATATATATATGTATATATGTATGTGTATATAATGCATATATGTACATATATATGTGCATATATGTGTACATATATACATATATATACACATGGTATAAGAACTTATTAAGTATCCACTTACTGTCTTGGAATGCATTTTTCATGGGTGAGAGAGGATTGCTATAAGTATTCCATAAGCAGACAAGAAAGACTCAAGTGAGGAGGCTGCAGTTAGAGGCTGGTATTCCTCTTATGAGGAACCTACAGCCAAATTTCTCTCATCTTAGCCACATAAACAAAGGGTTTCAGAATGAAAGAGATGTCCAGTGTGGGAATGGGAGGACTCAAGACATTGAACATAGTCCTGTGCTTCCCAGAGCTTGGCTCAGGCACACTTAGTGTCCCTGAGCTGTGCACAAGGTTGGGAGCAACCTAACTCCTGAGAGCTGCTATAATGACTGAGGAAAGTCTTCCAGCAAACTTGAAGGGCTGAAACACAGTGTCCTATGCACAGGATAGATGCATGAAACAGGGGCTGAGATGCCCTAAGCCTCCAGTGTTGACAAGGAGTTTAAGGGCCAGTATGTAGAAGAGCCCTAGGTTCTTCTTCTATGTGGTCCCCTAGAATGCAAAGATGCTTAACAAAGCCACTGAGAGGAAGCCTGGCAGAGAGGTGTGCCATGCCCTTCTAAAGCATCTGACTCTTGGACTTCGCCCAGAGCTCTGTTTCAGTAGTGCTGTCACTGTTTACAAACCCTTTACCAGAGCTGAGAGTAATCCAGAAACCTAGCCAAACGCCATCCTTGCGTTCATTACACAGAATCCAGTACTCTGAAAGGAAATTTTTGATAGCCTGGACACCCACAAATCTGCCAATTCTTCTGCCACTCATCCACAAAGGTGATGAAAATTAATTTAAAAAGGGGAAAGCTGGCAATAGTCACATGAAAGCAGCAGGACCTCTCATTTACAGTTGGCAGGAGAGTAAACCGCCACCCTTCTAGATGGCTGATTGCCTATATTCTTTCAAAATGAACTCTAGCCACACCCAGGGACCTATTCCTACCCAACAGCAGAATCCTCTCAACTATGAAACTTGTACTAGCTACGGCCATCACAAATGGATAAAGTGCATAATTGCACAATGAGAAAAACATTACAGAGAATAGAGTAAAATTAAATACGACAATTAAAGATCTATCTGATAAATGTGAGTTGAATGTAGACACCAGGCTCCGAATCATTCCATATTGCAGGTCCACAAATGGCAAGATGAATCTAGAAGCCAAGGAAGTAGTGGCCTTTGGCAAAGTCAAGGCTAGAGGGAAGCATGAGAAAAGTGTGTGGGTTATCTCTTGACCTTGAGGCTTTTACACAAGGTATGTTCAGTTTGCAAACAACCAGGGAGCCTCACACGCCTTATCTGTATCCTTGCCTATTGATATGCTTTGATGATTAACATATTGTGTGGTGTCATTAGATTAGCACATATTACATTCTAGGGATGAGTAAAAAAAAGTCTGAAGTGTCAGGAACCAAGCATGAATTCATATATGCATCCCAAATCTACTCCCACTGTTTATTAATGCAGAAAGCAGATTTCTGCTTTTCCCTGAGATTTCCCCAGCTTCCAGCTGAAACTGTCAACATCTCTGCAGCCGACCGCATGAATATACAAAGGTTCTTCGAAGCAAAAATAGGTAAGAAATGTCAGACTACTCACACTGCACTTTCTACCTTTCCATTTTACTGACTAAAAAAGGAACTTTTGAGAACCCCAAACTGAAGTTTCCGCTTCCCATCTTCCAGGCTCTCAAATCACAATCTTAAAAAGCATCTTTTCAGAGAAAAGGCAAGACAGGCATGCCAGCAGGTGCCATTTCTAATCCTTGCAGCTACCTTCTGCGTAGAGAGCTGAGGGGTGAACGCTGTGATGAGAATATTCTTCCTACAATTTCATATTCATGGAATTTGTTGTTACTTAACTTTTCACAAATCATTAGACTGAAGTACCTCTCCATTTCCCCCCAAATAGTGTCATTTGACCTGGCATCCAGCTCAATACAGACTCTGCTTTTGAATAGATTTCCTCACAAGTGGCAGTCTCTAATAGGGTCATGTCGAGAGGCAGCCCTACTGCATGCTACCTATTGCACGTTAATGTGATGAGGGTAATTTCAAATGGCATTCAATCAAAAAATCTGAAAGTTTTATTAGTGAGGTTGGGGGATTTTCCTGTTCAGATGAGGCTTGCTACAGCTCAACTCGGCATTTTCAACCAAGATTTCAGAGGGTGAAATGTTTTAAGCTGCATATACTCAATCTTGCACATTTCCATACATACCAAGTAGGCGGTTTGCATTCTTAGAATAGTGATTGGACATTCCTTGTATTTATCCCAATAAATATCAGATAAATAACTTAATAACCAGCATGGACAATCCCCAAATGCAAGACATAAATAGCACATTAAACTCTGGAGATTAAACATTTCTTGGTTGAAAACAACATTAACCCTGGATTATTGTTTAAAAATATGCACTCACATTTAGCTACCACATACCTATTTTTCCTGATAGTATTGAATATGTTAAAAATGGGTTTCAGTAAGAATTTGGGTTTTGTTTTGTTTTGTTTGGTATCTAAAATATTTTGAGGCAGGTATCAAGCTTATTTGGAAAGGGTGTTGAATTAATTCTGCCATGGTGGTATGGTTGAGGTAATGTACCATGATGGCACATTATTACCTTCCTGAAATACAAAAAAGCTCAACAAACAGACAAATCATGTTGCAAGAAACATTTGACCATGAGTGATAAAGACAAAAAAGCGGGTGAAATACTATTAGGATTAGGTCCATATCTACAAGAATACTTTGCAGATCAGGGTCTTGAGGGTGAGTCACTCTGAACTTAGGAGTAAGAGCAAGATGTTGGACTTAGCATCTTCATATCTTCCCCAGTCACCTGATCCAATCCTTCTCCAAGATGAAGGTCTCACGAGAACTTAGGTCAGGAGCCCACATTTCCAGTGAAATAGCAATTCCATTAGAGGAAGGGGGTGGGGGGTGGGGAATGGCAGCAGTTCCAAGCAACCTTTGGTCCCAGTTTAAGCTACACTGTGTTCCTGATACACTGTAAGTGTGCGCGTTTTTATGGGGGTGAAGGTGTGGACACGTGCATACAGATGTGTGAATATTCATGTGAAAGAGGTGTCTTCCTTCATCAGTTTCCACCTTTTTTTTCTGAGACAGCATCTCTTACCATTTTGAGCTCATGGATTCATCTAGGTTGGCTTGCCTCTGTATCCCATGGCTCTTCCTGTCTCCAGTGATAGAACTATACAGTTATGCTCTGCTATGCTCAGCTTTTTATTTGTGTAGTAAGGATGGGAGTTCAGTTCTCCATGTTTGCACAGCAAGCACTTTATAAACTGAGCTATATTCAAATCACTCTTCCTCCACTGTGTGTGTGTGTGTGTGTGTGTGTGTGTGTGTGTGTGTGTGTGTGTGTGTGTTGGTGCCTGCTAAGGTTTTTATGTTCTATAAGCAGTCTACCAAATTAAGATTCTCCTTGCAACCAAGTCCTTATGCATTAGAGATATGACTTATTTAAGCTTTGGATTTTATTTCTTGGACCTTCTGATCCATTTGTTCAATTATATATTTTATTATTATAAATACCAAGGAAAAAATTTAAAGTTTAATAATGGGAAGAACAGAAGAAATTACCTACCAACACCCTAGCACACACTTGTACCTTTCATACTTCTTTCATTGTGCAACTACAATTTTTTTAGATTATATTGTCATGGAAATGGTATAAAATGTCATACAGTTTCTAGAAAATAAAAACATTTAAGGCACTTCTGGATTGTGCATTCTTGAGGTGTTAAAACCTGAACTCTCAACAACAGTCGCCACTGTGCATCTTGTCCCTACCTATACCAGAGCTCTGACCTTTAGGGAGCCAGTGGTCACTAGCTGCCGTGCCTGGGTACGAAGTACGGCTGTGGCCTTTCTCCTTGTCTGAAATTCAAGGAATTGATAGACTTCTGAACAAAAGAGACGCCTGAAAGGAGAACCAACAAGGACTTACGAGGTAGCTTTGCCTCTATTTCCCTGCTCACTCACTCCCTTTCCACACAGGGTGCATGAAGACAGGAGGTTCACATCTCTCAGAGATGAGCATCCACTGCTCCAGAACACCTTTCTTACAAGTTCTGTATCCTTGGCCTAATTCCTAACTCACCTTTGTGCCAAAGCCCCAAATCACACAGAAGTTTTAAACAGTGTCCACAAGGGAATTGGCCAAGAAACAGGAGGTGGGAGCAAGAGGTTGAAATTGCTCAAATCCTGGGGGAAAAATAAATCATTGTTGACATCCAATAATAAAACCTCACCATTTATTCTACTACATTTAGTGTTCACGAGAGGGGACTATATATATATATATATATACACGAATAACTAGACTGGGATAGCAGCTCATTTTCTAGCTTGTGTTTTTTAATTGAAAATTATTATTAGTACCACTTGACTTAGTTTTTCTGTTCATAACCAACGTCGTGAAAAAGCTCATACTCAAAAAGTTAATGGAAATAATTAGAGAATAACTTCAGACCTCTTTGGAGGTTGCCTACACGCTATTAAGCAAGTAGTGATACAGTGAAATATTACAGTCTATAGTCATTGTTTGTTAAATGGACCATACCCCCATTTTGTTTTACTGTTTATGCAGAACGTTTTGGCTTTCAGTGAGAGGAGATATTCAAAAATGTATTAAAAATGCTTTATACAGGGAATTCATTTGGAGCTAACAAACCAACTTTGGCTTAGAACATCAGTTAAGAATGCTCTAAAGAAATGCAAATTTCTTGCCATCGTTCTAATGATAGCAATAGTATGTGGAAGAAAGTCCTTTCATAAGATGAATTTTAAAACAATTAATCCAGATATGTAACAGAAACAACAGAAATATGCTCAGAGTCAAAATATGAGTTTTTGAAGGTTAAGTCATGATTTAAGTAACTCTAAGCCCAAACTTTAATTTAAGTATATTCCTATACTAAGATTTTGTTTCCTCAAAATAAAGAGTGCCAAGTTCTAAGATAAATTTGGATCTAGTGCTGTGATAAATGATGGCCATATGTGCTAGAGACATTCAGGGATACTACATTAGAGAAACGTGTGTGAAGCTTTGGGTTCAATTCCACCCACAGGAAAAGGTAAGCCAACATTAATTATTCTTCAGGCCAGCCATGATGGCACATGCCTATAATCCCCACATCATGGGTCAGAGGCAGGGTTACTGGAAAGAGTCTCTGTAGTGTGGCTTTCTCAAGAAAACGTCACACATTTTGTCTTTACAATAGCCATATATACAGTTTTGGTGGAGTTTGAAGCTACTCTCTTTACAGCATGGTTAAGAACTTTAAAGTATATCCCAGGAGCATTTCCATGGTGTACATATAGAATCTAGAATAAAGACATATAGCAAGTTAGGATGATTTTGTTACTGTAAACAAAAACCAATAGTCATATTTGTTAAATTACCAAGAAATATCAAAGAGTGGATGAGACCTTATCTGAGACCGTACACACTCACTCACTCACCTATAAGTATGCTTCATTGTTAATATTCATGTCTGAAATCTTTCCGTACAAAAGAAATAATATGTCTGTGTTGGCAACTTTTGTATCCAATGTTGATCTTGTACTGGGATCTTTGATTCTTGGCTGGTGAGAGACTTTAACCAGAATCCAGAGTAAAGAGAGTTCCTTTCCCTCTCCATAGCCCCATCATTTCCCACAGCATTTTATCCTGACTTAGCTGATGCTAGAAGTATAGAATAATCTAATGCTATACTAATTACAGGGCAAGAATTCAAATATTGATTTGTCCAATCTCAAAAGATGCATTTCTTCATCAAGCTATAGACAGAGGCTTAATAGCTTGGCTTCCCTAAGAAGTATTTGTAATGATCTTAGAATTACATGGATGATTTCATGTTATATAAATGGTGCTCAGTAAGATCTATATTCCTGGTCACGATAGAATTCTTTTGATCTCATTAGGAAAGAAAGGTCCCTGGTAGGTTGTGGAGACTTTGAGGGTGTAACTTACCAAATATATTCTTCTCCCTTCAAAGGGTTGGAACCAATTAATAAGAGGACTGAAATGTTCCATCAGCTTTGTGGTCTTGTGCCCTGTGACACTTACTACCCATCAGTTGCTTTTGTCAAGGTATTTTATCACAGCAACCAAACACACACACACACACACACACACACACACACTACAAAGTGATTTTATTTGACAAGTAGTTCCTTTGATCTAATGAATATAGACTGATCCTTGAAAAAAAATGGGCTTCCCCTAAATTAAATTATTTTCCTCCACAAATAATAGCTCAGTAGTGGACTCTTCAGTCTCCACAACTGGCTGGTGGTCCTTCATTAAGGTTTCCCACAATGTGGTTCTAGGAACAAGCCAGTGGCCCTGGCTGGCTTGCACTGAATATGTTATTCAAGTAAATTTATTACCTGCATAAGCCTTAGACAAGGCTCCAGAGGCATTTTGGGACTAAGTGCTTGCTGTAAGTCAGATAGAAACCAGAATGGGAAATGGTGATGTCTCACTTGGAATTTATGTTTATTATTTGCTTTCATGTTTAAGAAATGAAACTAAAGCACACAATGATCAGAATTGGAACTTCTTGAGTAACAAAAGAAAACACTGCTCTTGGGAGCAAGGCAAACAGGTAAGTTTGCCCACACTGAGGACAATAAAGCAAAACCATAAAAGTGCATTGAAATTAAATGTCAGTTATCTCCATCTTTCTCCCTCCCCTTCTCAGTTTCTTTTTTAATCGTTGATCTTATGATTTAATCGAACATGTTATCTGGTGAAACAGGTCATCCAGAGGTGCATAAGCCACCTCTCACTGACTGCTCCTGAGTGTCAGTTAGACAGCGGCATCCGCACAAAACATGCTTGTGTTCTCTTTGGGTTTATAAAATGCATCCTTAACAGACTGGCAACTTCCAGACAAGGCAGCAGATTAGAAGCTGCCTCCATGTGGCACGGGGAAGGGGAACAACACTCAGGATGAGAAAGTATAGGCTCAATTTCAAATGGAGGGTGACACTGACAGTTCAGTGGTGGACAGTAGTGGAGGCACATGCCTCTTCTGAAAGAGAAGTCAGGCAGTCAGTCCCGTGAAAAGATACGGGGCAGCTCTACTCTCAGGACAAGCCTCAGATTCAATTGCAGATTTTGGTATGGAGAAAAATTGTCTTCTAGGGAGCAGACAGCAGAGGCATTCCTCTGCCTCAGAAGGCTGCTGACTCGTGCCATCCTAATGGGGGAAATTAGTGTATAAAACCAAGCTGCCTTGGGGACATGAGAACAGAGAATAATTACAGATCGGGGAGCCCGATTTCAACCTGCCCACAGTGAGAGAGAGCCATGGAAGGCAGTCCTGAAAGTGGAAATGCTGGCAAGGCAAGTTAGTAACAGGAGTTGCTAAGAAGAAGGTTCTTAACTTCAGTGCTGGGTAAAAGAGCACATCAATTGACCATAACTCTAGAGTTTGGCAACCCTTGGGTGAGATCAGCAGACTGGTCAACCGCTGGGACCGCTTATCTGTAGGGAATTCACTGTCTTAGTATCAGGGGACGCAACTTCACATTTATAGGCACATCCCTCCAGCAGGGTAACTAATACTTGGCAGGGTTTGAGAAGACAAAGATGGGTTCATCTGTATTGCTTCTGTGTTTACTTTCTCAGCGGCCCATCTAGAACATTAGCGCCCCTACAGGGTACAACCTAAGGTGCGTCTTATCTACGCATGCCCAGCTCACAGACCACAGACCCTTGTGTGGCCAGCAGAGCTTCCGGGTACACAAAGAAGGAAAGTTATGGAAGCTTTGGTATTTAATGCAGGCTCTGCACCAGCATGAGTCACAGGAAAAGACAAATGCCCCCATTCAACTGAGCTGTCTCCTCTGAATCCCTCCGCCAGACTCGAATTTAGAGAACCGAGATAACAGCTGCTCCCCAAAGTCATCCTTTTTTTTGTTCTTCCTGCTTCAGTATTTTGTTATTACTCTTATTTCAATCTTATTTTTGATTGTTTGTGTGTATGAGCTTGTGAGTATGTTTTCACGTGTGTGTAGATGCATGTTCTGTGTATGTGTACATAGGTGTGGATACCAGAAAATCAACCTTTGGTAACATCCTTCAGGAGTCAACTCCATGGTTTGTTTGTTTAAACAAGATCCTTTTTTAAATTGTTTTTTTATTTTTACATACACATTTATATTATTATGTATATATAAAATACATAAAATAAACTACATATAGTAAGAAGAACCATGAAACAATCAGGAATTGTAGTCATGTTACATTCATAGTGTTTTGGCTAATTTTATTTGTCAACCTTGAAGAAAACATCTTTCCTACCCAGGTGTAGGCCTTGCCAGGTCACTGAGGAAGAGGTTACAGGTAGTATAGATGAGACTTGATTGGCTGAGGTCAGATGTTAGGGGAGGAGGCTTCCCCTTTCTGAGGATGAGGAGAGGGGGGGAGAGGGGCAAGGGAGGGTCAGAGGGATTAGGAGGTGATGAGGGTTGGGGCTACAGTCGGGATGTAAAAATTACATTAAACAAGGTCTTTTATTTAGCCTGACCTCACTGATTACACAGTGTTCATTGATGCGGTAAATCTCAGGGACCTTCCTGCTTCTGCCCCCACAGCACCAAGAAGAGAAGTAAGCACTGTTGTGCTTGGCTTTATTTTTATTATTATTGCTGCTGCTACTACTGCTGCTGCTGCTGCTGCTGCTGCTACTACTGCTGCTGCTGCTGCTGCTGCTATTTTTATTTTATGTGGGTTTGGGGAACCTAAATCAGTTTCCAATGTTTGTACAGCATGCATTTTACTCACTAAACTACCCACCTATGACCCATAACTTAAAAAAAAACTTTAAATAATTTAAACTGTGTGTATATGTATAGGGATGCTGTGTGATGGGGGATGATGATGGTGGTAGTGGTGGTGTATGTTTGTGTGTGTGTGTGTGTGTGTGTGTGTGTGTGTGTGTGTGTGTGTGTGATGAGAGATGCTCTGTGTGGTGAAAGCACATGTACCAGAGTGTATATGAAGAAGTCAGTTCTCTTTTACCTTTGTGTACGTTATTGGGTTGAAATCAGGTCCTCTGGCTTGCAAAGCAGGAATCTTCTCTACTAAGCCACGTAGCCTACATTTAAAAATCATTCATGTTTATATTTTTATCTACCCTTTATACTTACCTATTTTTTTCATGCAGTTTTCATTTTACCATCTACTTTCTTTTCTTTGTAAGCCTCTAGTATTCTTTTATTTTTACTATACAAATAGTATTTAAATTTTTTTATTCTTCAAAAACCTCATCATGTTTTATTTTAAATGTATCTAATTTTTTTCATGTGCTTTTATGACTGCTGGGTAATTTTTTCCACTTTTCTCATTTTTATTTTTTCTTTCTGTTTCTCCCCACAGCATTTCTCTCTACCTCCCCCTTTCCTTCTTGTCTACTTCTGTTTCCCCACTGCCTCCTTTTTGTTATCTATGTGTTAGTTCTGTACTTACCCTAAATAGCTTAAGTTCCTGTCATATTCTAGATATTTGGCATCTTCAATTTTGTGGATATTAGTGTACATTAATGAGCTTAGCCAATTTTAAGTCTATGGCTATGTCTTGTAGGATTTAGTGTCCTGATATTACAATAGTTTGTTCTTTTCAGTGACCCTCATGACCAAGTTATCCAGTGTAATCTGAACACCAAGATAATCCATAAGAGATATCCAAATGAGCAAAGTTTATAATATTCAAGCCAGGAGACATGGAAAAATGAGACAGCTCAACCAACCAAAAGATCATAATGCCACAACTACAAACTGAAACAGTACAATAGCCAGGTGAATTATTCAAAAGTACACCCATAATAAAATCACCAAAAACCTCAAAGAAAATACAAACAGGGAGTCAATGAAGTGAGAAAATCAGTTCATGAATTGGAGAAAAAATGCCAACAATTTAGATGAGAAAGTCATAGCATGGATGAGAAATTCAGCAAGGAAATTGGTATTTGGTAAAAGCATAGTAATCAGAAATGTTGAAAAGCAAAATCCATTAAACGAAGAAAAAAACCTTGTACAAAATACACATCATAGATTAGACCAGGTGGAAAAAGACAATCAGGTTTGGAGGCCAAGGCTGAGAAAATTCTACACTAGAGTACAGTAAGGAAAAAAGTAAACAATCACAATTACAACTAATGTATTCTAGTATGTGATATGAAGACCAAGCCTAAGACCCCGTGGATGAGAAGGAAGAGCTGAAACAAAAGTTGAAGACACAATATTCAATGAAATTGCTGGACATGGTGTGCACACCTTTAATAGCAGGTGGAAACAGATGTGTTCAGATTTCTGTGAATTCCAGGCCAACCTGGTCTACGTAGCAAATTCCAGGGCAGCAGGGCCAAAACGTGTGGATGCCTCGAAAATTGTTTTCAATGAAATTGTAGCAGAAAATTTCCCACATTTAGGAAAAGTTATACAAGCACAAGAAACGTTTAAAGCATTTCAAGACATGATCATAAAATAACCTCTTCATGACAAATTATAGCCAAGATACTAAAAGCACAAAACAAAGAAAAAAATCAAAATCAGTAAGAAAAAATGCCAACTTATAAAGGTAAATACATCAGGATAACGTTAGATTTTTTCATCAGAAATCAAAAAAAAAAAAAAAAAAGATATAAAATTGTAGAATTATGTTTCAAATCCTGAAAATGAGGCACTACCAACTACTACCACTGTATCCATAAAATGCTTTTTAAATCTGTTGAAGAAATAAGGACATTTCAGGACAAGTATAAAAGTGAGACGGTATTCACAAACTAAAAGAACATTAAACACAGAAAGATGAAGGAATGGTCTCAAGCAACAGGATGCAGGAAGGAACAAATTTCATAAAAAAATAAATAAATGAAGAGTTGATGAAGTATCATATATTACGTCTAAGAGTGCGCTAGCAACCCTCTAGTAGATAATAGGAAAATGGAAAAAAGTTTCTCAAGTTCTGCCTAATGTTTGGCTGTGGGTCTCCGCCTCTGCTGATGACTATCGTGTTAGTGCCTGTCTGCAAGTATAACAGAGTATCATCAATAGTGTCAGGCATGGGCTCTCTCTCATGGCATGGGGCTCAAGGGGGTCCACTCATTGCTTGGCCATTCTCTCACTTTCTGCTCCCTCTTTATCTCTGCACAACTTATAGGCAGAAAAAGTTGTAGGTCAAAGGTTTTATGGCTAGGCTGTTGTCCCAGTCCTTCATTGGAAGTCTTGCCTGGTTACAAGAGGTGGCTTTTTCAGGTTCCATATCTGCTATTGTTAGGAGTCTTAGCTAGGCTCACCCTCACAGATTCCTGGGAGTCCCATTGTCCTAGGTTTCTTACTTGTCCCAGAGACGCCCTGCCCACTGATTCCAGTTCTCTCTCTCTGTCTGTCTCTCTGTCTGTCTCTCTGTCTGTCTCTCTGTCTGTCTCTCTGTCTCTGTCTCTGTCTCTCTCTCTCTCTCTCTCTCTCTCTCTCTCTCTCTCTCCTCCTCTCCGCTCGCTCTCCTCCTCCTCCGTCTGTCTCTCTCTCTCTCTCCCTCTCTCTCCCTCCTCCTCCTCTCCTCTCCTCTCCTCTCCTCTCTCTCTCTCTCCTCTCTCTCTCTCTCTCTCTCTCTCTCTCTCTGTCTCTGAAAGCTTTCTGGTAGCATCCCAAAGCAACATGGCAAGAGATGGAAGCAGACATTATTTCTGTGTCTATGCCTGGTTTCTGTCTTTGTTACAAAGTCACCAGAATGTAACCATGGTTCTCCATGCCAATGGCCTTATCAAAACCTAATTATCTTCCCAAGGACTGCAACTCTGGTTTGATTCAGTTTTCACATTTTTTATATCATTAACCTACTAATTTGGAAATGAGTTTGGAGTTGACAGTGAGCCATAGAAACCTTATAGGATTACCAAAGTCTAAATTATGGAAATTAATCAAGGAAAAACCTCAGCACTTATTCAGTATATTCCCTGTATTTATTTTGGTTATCACTATTGTAATTCCTACAGCACTCACAGGCTCCGCTGGTCCCCAGCCCTACAACTAGGCTGCTGGCTACCCACAGTAAATCTACAGCAGGATGATATCTGCAGAGATGCCATCCAAAGGGGTGCAATAGCACAGAATAAAAAGATTTACATATCATCAGAAAAAAAAAATCTGTACTTCCTGATTGCGTTCATTCAAGTCAGTGTGGATGTGCACATAGTGCCATGTGCCAAAACTGCAGCAGGTTCTAGACCTGTAAGAGAGGACTATTTGCTTCTTTGCAAGTACACACTAGGCCAGGGTCGGGGTGGGGATTTTTGATGTGCCTAGTAATCCTCTCAAGTGCTGATGCATAAATGCATAAATGCACACTGAGTCATAATACATTTGAGAGGCTCCAGTAATTGTCTAAGAAGGGAAATAAATAGGCTTGGGAACAAATCTGGTTTTAAAATAATTTAGTTACATAAGCTTTTAATGGATTATATTTTTATAAGTACTAATACTTGAAAAATTTTTGCTTTTAGCAAATTATGCATCATTTGAACACACAAGCTGATGCTTAATAAGAATTAGAATTATATTTTGCTTGTTATATAAGTATCTTGTTACATGCCTGTTTAATGCTTGCAAAGGCATTACAAACAATCTCTTTAGAATAAGAGTCTAATTACACATTTATCATTAAAATTACAGTGAGCTAATTGCCTTGGAGATATCTTTATCTCTCTTGCAGCTTGCTTAATCCTAATGCATGTTTTCAATAATCATTTGTTATTTAATTAACTAATTAACAAACAATACCTGTCCTATGGAAAATCCTAAATTAAACACTTGAGATGCTTTAATTGAATGCTCAATAACCCAATACAGCCTTTAATATTAGACCTTTAAATATTGCAAAGGCTCTATTGAATCACATATTACTTTGCTCCTGTTATCTTTGGGGCTTAATTGGTAGGGTGAAAGGGCACTTGATAATACACAAGGGATAGCCAACACAGCAAGGTTCTGATGAAATAGAAAATACCCACTAATTGCTGCTGAACAGCAGAGGAGGACAGCCATACACTATCAACAGAAGCAGGCCATTTATTTAGAGTATCAATGCCTTTGTCCCATACAATTAATAATCATAGTTTGGAAGATCAACAGAAACAGACCCCCACATTAGCAATCTGTGACAAAAAGCAGACACCTGTGATGCTCTGTTCCCCACCCTGCACCATACTTGGTGTAGCTCTAAGCATAGCTGGTGCATGGTCTTTCCTCCTGTGTCATACAAACATTTCATAATGGATTCAGATACCCCTTCATGTTGTATTTTCTCAAGTGCTTTTCTGTTCTTGGGTTTAGCCTTTCCCTTTCAGTTTGGAAAGTGCTGCTGAGATTGTTGCCCTAAAATGCAGATGCAATTACTAGCTTCCTTCTGATAGACCCCTCCCTTTAATGAGTATTACTTGATGTTTGCAGCTTTCAGTATTATTTTTGGCTTTATGGTGACATCCTAGCATCATTAGCTACCTGTCGCTGTACTTCTTATTCTACCACGTTATGGTCTTAAGTTGTCATAACCACCACTTTGTATATTATTTGTGACTTTCTCTCAATGTCCTACAAATTCCTCTATGGTACATCCTTCAAAGAATTGTCTTTTGTTGAAATCTGTATGGAAATCTAAAGCCATCTTTTACTGGGTGTTCTATATTTTCCCTACTTTACAAATATATGATAACTATAATTACATGTCTATCTCCTATCTTAAACTATAGAAATCAGAATTAAATAATTCAAAGCATAAATTTTAGTCTCTAGTAAATATAGCTCAAATTCCTGTCTTACCACACACCAGCATGTGAATATGGACTCAATCTTTTAATTTCCTGTTTCTTTTGAAAAATATGGTGGCAGTTTGGCCTAAGGGATAGTGCTATACATCAGTGGCACAGTGTTTATATGTGGGTCTAAGAAATGTGGCTATAAATTAGTTTTCTGAATTACTATATGAATGTGTTGCTTAAAACAGGGAAATAAAGACATTGTAGAAATATGGAAATTTCTTACATATTTAAAATTACATTTTGTAGCAAAGGAAACAGAGCACATGCCCTGGATGGAGGTCTATGTTGAGAAGGCAAAGCAATACAATAGAGAGAGCAGTTCAACATTATAACTTTCTAATGATCCTATGGAAAATTTAATGTGTTTCCTTTTAGGTATTTAGTGAGTAACAATAACAATAGCATAGAGGGTGCTATGGCGCTTTAGGGGAGGATTATATGACAACAGATGAAGTCTATAAATCTATGGCTCTGTTAAAGTTCCCATATATATGGCTGATCCTTGTTTTGTGGCATATAGAATGTTTTCATTTGCCAACTATATTGTTAAATGACCAGTATTTTACGTTATCTCCATGGTGTCAATGAATGATGCTTTGAATTACAACTGAAGTTACACGTTGCATTATTTGTAGACCAGGAGCCCTTGAGAGAAGTCTGAGCTTCATGGCTTTGTCAGACAAGTACAAGACACGGCATATATTACTTTAGGCTAGTCTTCTTTGCGAACCATTCTGTGTCTTCAAGTTTAAATGCTGCTACATGCAATATTGAGTTCTTTCCCCAGGAAATGAAATATAAATTCTCTTAAGCTTAGGACAATAACTTGATAAACTGCTCCATGTTTAAATGAGTCACTTGAAAACATCAGTTGGGAAGTGATACACAGGATGTGAAAAATCTCCTGCCCACGTCAACAGGCTCAGAGCAGACAGAGTTGGAGGAGGACTATCCAGAAAGGGCTCCTTCTGGGAAGCGCGCATGCTAATCTGACTCTACCTACTTTAAAAGCTATCACCCTTCAATGGGAACAAGAAACCAGCTCCTTCCTTCCCAATGGTTTAACACACATTTCTAAAACTGAAAGCACCATGGACAGCCCGAACTTATTCAAACTACTGTTATACTTTCGAGGTTCCCTGCCACTGCCAATAATCTACCTGTCTGGGATTGTGAAAGACACTACACTTCCAATCAAAGGACTTTTCTTTTTGCTTATGTGTAGAACAATTTCTCCTAGTTTCAACAATGTTTTTTTTTTAATTTATTCTTGTTACATCTCAATAGTTATCCCATCCCTTGTATCCTCCCATTCTTCCCTCCCTCCCATTTCCCCTTATTCCCCTCCCCTATGACTGTTCCTGAGGGGGATTACCTCTCCCTGTATATGCTCATAGGGTATCAAGTCTCTTCTTGGTAGCCTGCTGTCCTTCCTCTGAGTGCCACCAGGTCTCCCCCTCCAGGGGACATGGTCAAACGTGAAGCACCAGAGTACGTGAGAAAGTCATATCCCACACTCTACTCAACTGTGGAGAATGTTCTGACCATTGGCTAGATCTGGGTAGAGGTTTGAAGTTTACCACCTGTATTGTCCTTGGCTGGTGCCTTAGTTTGAGCGGGACCCCTGGGCCCAAATCTGCCTATCATAATGTTCTACTTGTAGGTTTCTAGGACCCTCTGGATCCTTCTACTTTGCTATTCTCCCATGCTTCTCTCATCTAGAGTCCCAATAGGATGTCCTCCCCTCTGTCCCAGTTTCCTGGTAAGTAAAGGCTTTCGTGGGACATGCCCCTTGGGCTAGTATGCAGATATAAGTGAGTATATACCATTTGAGTCTTTCTGCTTCTGGGTTAACTCACTCAATTGAGAAATGGGGCTTGGAACTAAACAGAGAATTCTCAACAGAGGAATATCAAATGGCTGAGAAACACTTAAAGAAATGCTCAACCTCCTTAGTCATCAGGGAAATGCAAATCAAAACAACTCTGAGATTCCATCTTACACCCATCAGAATGGCTAAGATCAAAAATTCAAGCGACACCACATGCTGGCGAGGATGTGGGGAGAGAGAAACACTCCTTCATTGCTGGTGGGAATGCAAACTAGTACAGCCATTTTGGAAATCTATCTGGTGCTATCTCAGAAAAATGGGAATAGGGCTTCCTCAAGACCCAGCTATTCCACTCCTTGGAATATACCCAGAAGATGCTCCAGCACACAACAAGAAAATTTGCTCAACCATGTCATAGCAGCCATATTCATAATAGCCAGAACATGGAAACAGCCTAAGTGTCCATCAGTAGAAGAATGGATAAAGAAACTGTGGTACATATACACTATGGAATACTACTCAGCTATTTAAAAACAAGAAATTCCCAAAATTTGTGGATAAATGGATTGAGCTAGAAATGATCATAATGAGTGAGTCAACAATGTTTTTGTCTAACTACATAAGGTGAGAAATAATAATAGGATATTGCTTAATTGAATGTGTCACTGTGGCAAAAGGCACAGAGCTCGATTTTAACACAGGCTTGCCTACTGGCCACCCTGATGGGCTGGTTGCCTTCATTCTGTTTGTAGGTCCACATTTCTTTTGCCCGTTCATTCCTCTTCACAGCCCTGCTCTACCGAGCTTTTGAAATCTTGTGTTTCAAAGTACCCATGAATGCGCCATCCTTCAGCACTGCGGCACTTGAGTTGTTGGTACTGTTTCAAATGCCAGGAGGCTGGGCAGAGTTCTGAAAACTTACAGTGGAAGCCATTTTTAAAAAATAATTTAACATAAGGATCACAGCCTTTTCACCAAGGTAGTAATTAAGTCATCACGGTTACTGGACTTGGACTGTTTATTTATCACCTATACCTTCTAAACCACTTTTCTGCACAACCAAACTAAGAACTCACAAAGTAAAACTAACACCAGAAAAAAGAAACAAAAGGTCATTAAATTAAATTCATAGTCTATTAACATTATCCCTGAAGAAATGATGAGGCAGGGGGTTTAGGCAGTCACCCATGTAATTATCGTTGCTAAGAGGTTTGTCCATACATTTCTTTTCCTACTCAACTGGGAAAATATACTAACTTGTACTTCAGGAATATCTAACTTTTCAGGGCAGCTTAGGTAGTAAAAACTTTCTTTGCCTATATTTTTAGATCCTTCATTTGTTTTAAGAGCAATATTTATATGTACCACATTTCCGCCATATTACATCTTCCATCTCCCAATTCTCAATCTCTGCACTTTTGTGTGGATGCTGCTATACTCCTATTTAAGAAACTTTCCCGTGCTTATTATCCTGGTGAGCATTTTAATCTTCCACCCCAAGGCTGTAGCTTCTATATTGAAGTGAAGCTCTACGCTTCCAGGAAGCAGGCGACACAGGAAATGAGGCGAGGCAGGCCTGGAACTCAGTCCTCATGAGTGAGGGATGTGCAGACACCATTCCAACTCTGGCCCGATTTCTACAAGCAATCTCCTTACATTACAGGCGGTTAGGGGTTAAGATGGTTTTAAGTCTACATAGATGTTTTAAATTGATAATGATGAGATATGTTAATATTGATTTATATTTAGAATTTTAAAAGCACCACAATAGGAAAGATGGTTTCTTCAAGGCTGCCAAATAGAACTAGCCAAAACACTATGAATGTAACCTTTATATAATTCCTGATTCTTTTGTGACTCTTCTTGCTGTAGGTAGCTTATTGTATATATATGTAATAATATATATATGTAAAAAATTAAAGACAAAAACACCCACCGCTACCACCACCACCAACAACAAAACAAGATTTCAAATTTCCAACTTTGCTTAGATAGTTCAAGAAGCCAAGCATGCGTGGTATCTGTGGTCTCAGCACTTGAGAGATAACGGCAGGGTAAAGAAGTGACTTCAGCTGTACGAGCTAGTGCTTTTCAAAATTGGATGAGTACAGGAGTCATGTGAGGGTCCAGAAAGGATTCTGAAAGTCTGGTGTAGAACCTGACACTTTACATTTCTAACACACTCCCTGTTGATATTTTGCTGCTAATCCCTAGACCATACTTGGCTTAGCAAAAGCACGGCTTATCTCTTTCAATGAAGAGAAACCTTTTGAGGTGACTACAAGAAGGTTTGTGTGGAAATACCATGCTTTGGCCCTGAGAGCATGCAAAATCTTCAAATGACAGAGCCAAACAAGGTGTGGGTCGGTTGTGCTGGGAACCAAGCCAGCCTCTGTGTCCAACAGGCATTTTGCTCTTTGCCAGCAAGTTCCTTGGCAGAAGTGAGAAATGCACATATTCGGCCAAAATTTCACATGTTTTCCTCTGTATTTTTGTCCCAGTGAATTCTGTACAAGCATCATTTAATTTTCTCATTGATAACTTGATGTTTTTACATTGGTTGTTGTATAAAGAAATGATAAGAGACTCGAGCCAGGGAGGCAAGGAGGCTAACTGCAGATCTGAACCTCTCCTCTCCTTCAGCTTCCCAAAAACCAGTCCCCCAGTATGATCTCCAGTTCTGTAGCAGACTACTTGTTCTGGCCTTTCTTTCTGCCCAGCCCTCATTTTCAGTGGATTATTCAGATCTTCTCCTTCAAGTTTTCTCCCCAGACTCATTGCTTTATTTCAGACCTCAACCCCAGCAGGCACTCCCTGGGAATCCATTTGCCACTTGGACCAGGAAAACAAGTATCCTAATTGAAAATCTTCACTTAGCCCTCCTCTTCTCCAAATTCAATACCCCAGTCGTATGCTTAGCTCCGCAGAAGACCACCTGCTACATCTTCTCCATCATCACCTTGTTCCAAAGACATATAAAAAAATCATCTACTATGATCAAGTAGTCTTCATCCTGGAAATGCAGGGATGGTTCTATACATAGGCAAATAAAAAAGTGTGATCCACCATAAAAACAAACTGAAAGACAAAACCCACAAGATCGCTTCATTAGATGCAAACAGGGCCTTTGACAAAATCTAACACCCCTTCATGATAAAAGTCCAGGAGAGATTAGGGTTACAAGAGACATACCTAAACATACTAAAGACAGTTTACAGAAATCCCATAGCCAACATCCACTTGAATGGAGAAAAAGTCAGAGTAATTCCACTAAAGTCAGGAACAAGGCAAGGATGTTCACTCTCTGGAGTACTTAAAATCTTAACTATAGCAATAAAACAACTGAGGAGATCAAATTGATACAAACTGGAAAGGAAGAAATCAAAGAGTTGTTTTCTTGTAGATGCTATGACAGTATGCATAAGTGAGCCTAAAATTTCCACCTGGAAACTTGTACAACTGACAAAGACTTTTCGCAAAGTAGCTTGGTACAAAATTAACACACACACACACACACACACACACACACACACACACACACACACACACACACCAATAGCCTTTCTATATACAAATGGCAAATTCTTTTTGTCTAAGAAAGATATCAGGGAAACAACACCTTTCTCAGTAGCGTCAAATAATATAAAATTTCTTGTGAGTAACTCTAAGCTAGCAAGTGAAGGACTTGAATGACAAAAAGGTTTTGAAGATATAAACTAGAGAAGACTCAGAAAGATCTCCCATACCCATGGATCCAAAGGATTAACAGAGTAAAAATGTCCATCTTACCAAAAGTAATCTATACATTCAACATAATTCCCATCAAATTTCTAGCACAATTCATCACAGATCTTAAAAGGACAATGGAAAGACAAAATAATCCAGTAGAGCTAAAGTAATCCTGAGTAATAAAAAGACTGAAGGATGTATTACTGTTGCTAATTTAAAGTTGCACTACAGAGCTATAGTTAAAAACAAAACAAAATGAAATGAAACAAACAAACAAAAATCAGCTTGGCATTGGTGTAAAAACAGACTCATTGGTCAATGAAATCAAAACAAAAAGCCAGACATAAACATGCACACTTATGAACACCTGAATTTTTATAAAGAAGCCAGAAACACACACTCGGAGAAAAAGGTAGCCTACTCAGAAATTCAAAATGAATGTCAGCATTAGAAGAATCCAAGTGGATTCATACTTACCACCTTGCAGAAAACTCAACTCCAAATGGATCAAAATGTGGAATAACTTGGATCTAATTGACAAGGAAACGCTTTTCTGAACAGAACACTATTACCACAGGGACTACAATCAACAGCTAAGAAATGGGACCTAATGAACAGCAAAGAGCAGCATCATTCAGTAAAGCTGCGGGCTACAGAATGGGAAAAGATTTGTACCAACTACACATATGATAGGATCATATCCAAAACATAAAAAGAATTCAAAAACTAAATCTCAAGAAAACAAATAACATAATTTAAATATGGATTACAGATCTAAACAGAGAATTCTCAAAAGGGGAAACTCAAATAGCTGAAAAGCACTTTTAAAGTATTCAGCATCTTCGGTCCTCAGAGAAATGCAAATCAAAACTACTTTGAGATTCCATCTTACACCCGTCAGAATTGCTAAGATCAGTAAAACAAGTGACAGCTCATGCCGGTGAGGATGTGGAGTAAAGAGACCATTCATTCATTGTTGGTGGGAGTGCAAACATGTACATCCACTATGGAAATCAGCATGGTAGTTACTCAGGAAGATGAGAATCCATTTACACCAAGATCCAGCTATACCACTCTTGGACATATACTCAAAGGACACTTCACTCTACTAAAGAGACACTTGCTCATGCATGTTCACTGATGCTCTGTTCATAGCAGCCAGAAATTGGAAACAACATTAATGTCCCTCAACAGAAGAATGAATAACGAAGCATGTGGTACATTTACACAATGGAATATTACTCAGCTATTAAAATAAATGACATCATGACATTTACAAGTAAATAGATAGAAAAGAATCCTGAGTGTGGTATCCCAGACCCAGAAAAATAAACATGGTATGTATTCACTTATATGTGGATATTATCTGTTAAGCAATGTTAACCAAGCTACAGTCTATATAAGCAAAAATGTTAGTTTTACAAAGCAAAGGAGTCATGAGGACAGATCAAGCTGGTTTTAAAAATGTAAATAGAATAGTTATAGATGGATTGGAGGGGCTCTCTACAAACTGACAGCAAAGGCAACCAAAACAGAGCCACACACACACCAAGCCAGCCACTAACCTTTTGACCTACAATGGTGTCCTGCTTGAAGGTTATGCTGAGCAATGGAGAAACAAAGCTGTGGGAGCAACCAACCCATATATGACATAAGGCTCACTGTTAGGGTGATCAAGACTCTGAGACTAAATAGCCCAGAGACCTAGGGTAAAACTAAATATTACTGTTTTTACACATACACAAACAAGTGGCAATAAAGTAACTTCTAATGACATTCTGCTATACCCAAAGGTCGGTGTCTTGCTCAACCATCGTCAGAGAAGCTTCCTCCTTCAGCCAATGGAATCAAATACAAAGATTTATAACCAGACATTTTTCAGAGAGTGAGACCTTAGCACACATCCCTAAACAGAATGTTTCCATCATATTTCTCTCTTTAGAGTTTCAGGAACTCCATGGAAAAAGGGGGCAGAAAAATTATAAGAGCCAAGAACACATGGCCCTCAAATCAACACGATAAAAGCTTATGCGTACTCACAGAGACTGAGGCAACATCCACAGTCCCTGAAGAGGTCTACATCAGGTCCTTTGAGTATATGTTATCATTTCCAATCTAGTGTCTTTATGAGATTCCTAAGAATGTGAACAATTGACTTTCTGTTTCTTGTGTCTTGTCTTGGGCTCCTCTTCTTCTGTTCATTTGTTTTGTTCAATTCTTACATATTACTATTTATTCTACACATATTATATTATATTATATTATATTATATTATATTATATTATATTATATTATATTATAATCCCTTAGAAGCCTATTTGTTTTATGATGGAGACAGAAGTGGAGTGAATCTAGATGAGAAAGGAGATTGGTAGGAACTAGGGGGAGTAAAGGGTAAAAATGATCAAGATATGTTATATGAGAAGAAAACTATTTTTAATAAAAGAGAAAAATAAATTATAGTGGTTAATAATACATTTTAAAAGGAAAATTACAGCTATGAATAAAAGAAATCTAGCATTATGGTGGTTTGAGTGAGATGTCACCAATAGTTTTAAGCATTTTGCCTTGGTACTCAGCTTGTGGCAGTGTTTGGGGAGGTTTGGAAAGTGTGGTCTTGCTGAAGGAAGTATGTCACTGGGGTCTACCTTGGAGAGTTTAAGGTGTTGCACTATTCTTATTTTGCCCTGTTTGTTTGTGGTTCAAGACGTGAGCCCTCATGGTGCCTTTATTCTGCCATCATGGACTTTAACCTTCTGGAACTATAAGCCCAAATAAACTCTTTCTTTTATTGAAAGAGAGAGAGAGAGAGAGAGAGAGAGAGAGAGAGAGAGAGAGAGAGAGAGAATATCACAGGATGTCAGTTTTTATTTTTACTACCAATCATACAATTATGGATGATTCATGGGATCTTCAACTCATTGTCTATTTCCAGAATAATTTTGTATGAAAATTTATGAGCCCATGTGGCCAATATGAACTTTTTATACTGTATATGGCTAAAAGGGAAAGATTAAGGACTATCTTTGATTATATAATATCATTCTTTAAAAGAGTATGCTTGCAATGAGATATCCAGGCAAGCAGAATAATTGAGCAGTTCTTCCAAATATTTTAAGTCATATAAAGGAAAGTTAATAAGTTGTACTTTTCTCAAAAAGGTTAAAAGAAAGAAATGATAAGAGAGAGAGAGAGAGTTCTGGGTCTCTTATTTAGAGCATTTTCTAACTTTGCTACATGGAGTACAAGACCTTTTTTGGAACAAGTAGATCTGCCACTTGATTTCATTCACTGATGGGTTTATGGATAACTTCCACATTACTAAAGATAATTAAATAAATAGAAATCCATCAGATTGCCGTGACCATTTCAGAAAATGGAAGCATAGTAACTACCAAAACTAAACTTTACCCATGTCTATGCCTCAATAGTTCAACCCCTATGTGTATTTATAAGAAAGATGGGGTGGAAGAAGGACAATACAGGCGGTAAACTTTAAACCCCTACCCAGATATAGCCAACGGTCAGAACATTCTCCACAGTTGAGTGGAGAGTGGGGTATGACTTTCACACGAACTCTGGTGCCTCATATTTGACCATGTCCCCTGGAGGGGGAGACCTGGTGGCACTCAGAGGAAGGATAGCAGGTTATCAAAAAGAGATTTGATATCCTATGAGCATATACAGGGGGAGGAAATCCCCCTCAGGAACAGGGGAGGGGAATAAGGGGAAAATGGGAGGGAGGGAAGAATGGGAGAATACAAGGAATGGGATAACGCTTGAGATGTAACAAGAATAAATTAATAAAAATTAAAAAAAGAACTTTTATAGATGTTTTATTCATAGTAATTGAACAATGGAACAATTCAATGCTCATCAAGATATAAATGAGTAAATAAATTTCTGCACAATAATATAAGCAGTACTTCATTGAGGCAAAACAGAATACTACTGCCATGTACACCTTGGTTGATTCCATTCACTAAACTAAAAAATGCTGTGACACAAATGCACATGCTATAGGGTTTTATGTGACTTTTGAAGATGAACCTAAGTTAAAGTACTTCTAAGTTGAGGGGCATGACATAATCTTCTAGCTGTTAAAATGGCTCTATTATTGATTTCCATGGTGTTTATACATTACCAGGGCAAATTTCTGTGGGTGTGCAATGTGAACAACATCCAACATTAGAAAAAGGAGGAAGAGGAAAAGAAGGATGAGGAGAAATAATAGGATGATGATGATGAAGAAGAAGAAGAAGAAGAAGAAGAAGAAGAAGAAGAAGAAGAAGAAGAAGAAGAAGAAGAGAAGAGAAGAAGAGAAGAAGAAAGAAAAGAGAAGAAGAAGAAGAAGAAGAAGAAGAAGTCAACCATTACCAAACTAATGATGGAGCCAAGCCATATGATTCTTCTGATTTGGGGTATGGACAGTATCACTAAAAAATAGAATAAACAGAATATCATCAACTCAGAGAGTCATTCACTATGAGACATATTGTACAAATGTTAAATAGCAAAGCGCATTTAAGTTTTCTAAAAAGCAGAACAGTCAAGATAATACTGACCCCTCATATATGTTTTCTAGACCAGCTACTGTCTATCCTCAGGGACATGCCATAACTGAGAAGGAGGAGCTGTCAGGTGACAGGTCCTATCTGAGTACTGTCCACCCCTGGGAATAATTGTATTTAAAGAGAAGCTCATGCTCCCTCCTATGCCTTATGCCTTATCTTTCTTGGATTAACAGTTCATGGCAGTAGACGAGGACAAGAGGAAGAGGCACATTCAGAGGGACTTGTGGTGGTTAGTTTTAATTTTTATCTTGACACAACTTGGAATTATCTACCAAGAAAGCCTCAGTGTGGGATTATCTACATTGATCTGGCTTATAGGCATATTTGTGGAAGATTGTTTTGATTGCTTTAACTGTAGCCACCCAAATAGAGAAGCAAGGAAGAAGCAAAGCTTTTTTCTGCTTTGCCCACTTGTCTTCACTCTTGCTGATTAGTTCATCTACTCCATTGCTGCTATTTCTGCTTCATTTATGATTTTTTGAAAGTGCTCTGTGGGGTTCCAACAAAAACTGAGCACCAGTTGTTTCCAAAAGTCAGCTAAGTCTTTAACAGCAGGCTGGGAATGCCAAGGCAGCTAGCGTTATGGACTGAGCAACTACCTGGGTCTCAGGCTCTTTAGCTTAAGACAACTATCGTTCAACTGCCCCAAATGTATTGTGTAAGCCAATATAATAAGTATTATACATACAAATACACACATGCATTCTCTCTCACACACACACACAAACATACACACATGTATTATGCATACACACACACATATGTCAGTTTTGTTCATCTAAAGAACACTAGTAAAAAAGGGATAGCAGGTTGATTTCTCGGGTGCTGCTAATAGATAAATTAAAGCTGCTGTTTGTTGGATGTCTGTTATATATACAAAAACACAAACATTGTCAGGACTTTCTAAGGCAAGAATAACTATTATCCCCATTTCTCACCTAAGAAAATGGAGACACTGAAAAGTAAAGGCTCAAGGAGTATTCCCAAAGCTTAGTGGCTCAACAGTGGAGAGGTCAGGTGGAACTCAGGGTAATCTTGCTCCAACATTTCCTGTTCAAGTACTAGGTTTCTTCAGAGTCTCCCGAGTTGTTGAACTATATTTGGGTCTTTATTCCATAAGACATAACTCCTTGTCGGTGGGCATCAGGAAGGGGACAATAGATCTCTTGACTCTTGCAAAACATCAATGGAAGGTATTCATTAGAGGCTCTAAAACACATTACATCTTTAAAACATTCAAAGTTGTCAGTATATGAAACCACCAGTTGATACATGGTTATCCTCCAGAACAGTTCCTTCTAGAATTGGTTGAAAGCCATGCAAGGCAGTTTAACAGGAGAGGCCAGGTTACAGACTTGGAAGAAAGGACTATGGCAGGAATATTATACTCACTGGCTGAGTGATCTAAAGTAGTAACTTAACCTCTTTAACCTCAGCCTCTGTGTTGCAAATCATACATAACTGTGACACAGTCATAGTGGGAAATTTAGAAAGAATCAGTTAAACTTGTAAAACATTTAAATGAACGAGGAGTAAGCAATTATTTTAAAGACAGATGAATGTGGTGCCATATGGATCACCATTGTTGACAACAGTCTGATACCATGATACTCAATTTTCTATTACTTTCAATAAATTCTTATTGATGATGGTCTAGACAGCTCTACATATTTACCTAATAGAACAGATCTTGTAGTTATTGTGTTAAAATTCAAAAGGAAAACTTATACATCTGCCCAACTCATAGGATATCATTGAAGGACACATGTAAGATAAAAAGGCCCATCAGGCCACAGTGGGTTTTTAGGAATGCTAATGAGGGGTCTCATTAGGGCTCACTCACAGTTAACATTGGCTCTTCTTCACAGCTCCATCCAGCTATGCCAGATCCATGTCCAAACACCACCCGATAGACATTCCCTGTTCCTCTCCCTCCACTCACCCTCTACATCCAGGTAAGGACATGAATTCAATACAACATTGTATTTTGAGTAAGAACTCTTCACATTCATTTTATTTTATTTATGTGGGTAGGTGTTTTGTTCACATGTCTTTCTGTGTAACCTGTGCGCCATGGGCTTGCAGTGCCCGTAAACACAAGAAGATGGTATCAGATTCCCTGAAACTGGACTTACAGACCATGGTGAGACACTATCTAGATGCTGGAAATTGAGCCTGGGTCATCTGAAAGAGAAAGAGTGACCATAACCACTGATGCAACTCTCTATTCCTTCTTCTTTATAGTCTTGAAGACACATATGAGTTTTAATCCTACTGCCTCCCCTTTTCCCATCTGTTTCCACTGGTTGCTTTGTCATTTGTACTCTCTTTTCTCTCATTCTCCTACTTAGACCTAGTTATATTACATTCCTTATTTTCTTTTTTCTTCTCATTAAAAGGCTTCTTGCTGGTAGCTAGTTCCTTCACTAACTTTCCTTCAGTGACTCATTAAACAAACATTTATCAAGCATGCACCATGTGACATCTGTCATACAAGCTTGGGGAGTGACGTAGATGCAATCACACCACACCATCTTCTCCCAGGTGAACTTCTTCAGCGCGCCCAGCCATATATAGGTCCTCCCTGAGCTCAGGGTGCCCTTTCAGAACAACCCATTTCATCCTGCCTTTGTCTGGTAACCTTTTACTAATTCTTTAGGGGCAAAGAGATGATAGCATGACAGGATTCTGATTACTTCTGCTGTGTTTGCTCAGCATTCCTGGAGCTTCGTATTGCCTTATTTATTACAGTGCCTTATAATTATTTGTCTGAGAGTTGGGACAACCTGCCATCTAGACAGTGTCACCTTTTGTTTCCCCCATCATTCTGGAATGCACTTCCTGATTAAGATATTTAAATGGAAGGACATAATAAGCAATGCATGCTATGAAAAAAAAAAAAAAAAAAAGGTAAGGACTGCTATTCAGGGGTTGTGCCAACAGGAGCCAGGCACTGTCTGGATATGAGCACATGTGCCAGGGACTTCCAGCTGCCTAGGAATCTTTAGGCCAAAGAATTGGAGAATGTAGTCTAATTTCTCCTTAGGCCAGCCATTCTCTAAGGAAGACACGAAGCTTTACCACCTAGAACCGATTGTCCTATACACCTAGTGTTTATAGTATGAAGTAAGTTGGTTCAGACAAGTGATCAATAATACGAAGCCATGTCCATCCTCATCAAGTAGCCATCCACTGGCTCCTGCTGGCTAAGCCTGACAGCACCCATAGGAGGACCAGTGCGGCTGCGCTGAGAAGCAGGCAGCTTCACTCTCATGCTGGGGGAAAATGCCATTAAAATTGTAAAAGGAAACAAAACAAATTGAAAAATAGTCTGTGCTAGCTAAAGGCTTCTTTTAAAGCACCAACTGTCATTACAAAAATAAATCGCATCAGGTATCTGGTTTGGGGCATCATTCCAGACCAGGATGATGGATAAGCTTGGGAAGAGAAGGTAAGCTGGGAATGAAAAGGCTGGCTGGCAGGTGATGAAAGAGGAAGGAGCAGAGAGGGCCATCATTAATTTACCTTCTATAGGTTTGGTCAAGAAAAATTCGCATATTGATTGTTAGTGTATTTGGGGACTCTCCCTCCCTCTCTCTCTCTCTCTCTCTCTCTCTCTCTCTCTCTCTCTCTCTCTCTCTCTCTCTGTGTGTGTGTGTGTGTGTGTGTGTGTGTGTGTGTGTGTGTGTGTGTGTGTTTTCGGTGGAGCTCCTAAATAGGAGGAATGCAAGTCAGAAAAGTCCCTTTTCACCAGGATCAGAATCTACCACAGCAGGTAAGATGGGATGAATTGCTTGCGGTGAGGAGAAGGTGTGAAAGTCAGGACAAAGTCATGAGAAAGGGTGCCTCTGAGCTCCCAGGTACCAAGGAAGATACCAGAAACCTTGATACCACTTGAGCTTTTGTCTAGCTCCCTCGTGGCATAGAAGAACAAGTAACCACCGGCAGCCTTCCTAGGAGCACGTCTCTACCCTGGCAGGCATTCCTTTCTCTTCCACCTACTTCCCATTCATCACGTCATGCCCGGGATCACAGCTCCTCAAACGGAAGAAAGCACCATGGCCCTGACACCGGGATCTTTGCAGAAGCTGTCCCCAGAGCGAGCCTGCGAGTGGGCGACAGAGGGTTTCAGGGCGAGGAAGGGCGCCTGGGTTCAAAAGCAGAGTCATCAAAAGTAATGAGGCAGTTCCGCCCAGCTCTGCCAGCCAGGGGAGCAGAGCGCCCTTTCAAATTGGCTGTCCCAGCTCGGCAGCTCAAATAACTGGTCAGAGAGAGCTGCAAGCAAATTGCTCTGACAAGGCTGTAACTGTTGTAAGGGTTCAAGGGTGCCGGCCACTAGGTCAGCGACTGCCAATCACACCGACCGAAAAAGCCGCTCATCGAGCCTGTGATTTCTACCTAGGCCGCAATTATCCCCGACTATTCCGGTACCTCGGCAGCTCTTCTGATTAAACCTGCCTCGCTTTTACATCTCTTTCAGAGTGTGCTTCACACACTAATTACTTGCCTGCTCTCCACTGAGATGTCAGACCCTCCGTCAATTTATCTCTATTTCAGCCTGCTCAGAGTGACTTCCCCAGTTATCAAAATTTAATCATGCCTTCAAAAATGTTGAAAAGTGGTCATTAGAGGCAAAAGGCCACAGGATACAATATTCATTTTTCTCTATCTTCCAGCCATCCAGCTGGCATCTATAATGGATATCCTGGGGGCTGTGAGAACACGTTGATTTATGCAACCTCGGCCCTGCTCTGACTGTGCTCCGCCAGGCTGCCTGAGAGAACAGGCTTTAACAAGGTCTGAGGTGGAGGACATTAATCACGGCAGCATTGTGTGTGGAAAGGGTGCCGTGTAGTCAAAGAACCCCCTACAGTAGGGCAGTTAGGGTTTTTTTTTTTTTTTTTCTTACCACCTTCTCGGTGATAAAAGAGTTTGACAATTGATTAGACCTTTCTGTAACCTTGCAGTACTGTGAAATGATGAAAGAAAAGAGGGAGAGAGTGATTCTCACACTGGCGGTTTTAAATGTGCAATAACTTTACGAGTCTTGACTGAAACTGGCTATCAAAATCAGTCCCGGACTCAATACCATCTGAAAAAAAAAAGATCTTTTCTTGGAATAAGAGCCCTCTCGGCCGGTGTGTCAGAGCCAATCATAGGCACCGGGGTTCCGTGGTGACTGCGGCTGCCTCATGGTGGGTTCTGATAAAAATCACATCTGATAAGTTCACCTCTGTCTACCTGCTTGGCTGGAGAGATGGTTTTAGTCCAAAATCAACAATGATGAGCTGAAATCTATCGGCAACTAACGACCGCTTTTAACTCAGTGCGTTTTCTTTGGAAAGCCTTACTTTGAGACCAAGGCTCCTTGTGCCCTCAAACATTATACTCAAGCCCGAGGAATGCAAGGGAGACGCTGGATGCTCTCTCAAATGTCAGGAGTGTGCTAGTCCCTTGTCCCTTCTGCTCTGACACATCTAAGCTTCTTGCCCACAGATCAGGTGTTCCCACAGATCATCTTGCCCCAGCTAATCAAAACAAACTGCCCTAAGATCACAGAACAGGCAAGGTTATTTCTGAGTGTGTGTGTGTGTATTGTATGTGTATGTGAGTGTGTGTATTGTGTGTATATATATGTGTGTGTGTATGTGTATATATGTACATATATGTACATACGTATGCACATATATGCAACAGTTATAAAGACTTATCAGTGAATATTAATGTATTTAGGAATAGTGTATGTGTGTGAATGTGTGTGTGTGTGTGAAAGAGAGAGAGAGAGAATTAAAGAAAAAGAGGCCATGGATTTGAGAAGAGAGCAAGATAGATGCATGGAAGGGCTTGAAGGAAGAAAATGGAGAGGAAAATGATACAATATATTATAGTTTTGAAAATATTATAAAATAAATACTTAAAGTGAGAAAACTATACTAATTTTTTGTTTCTTTTAATTTTTTTTTCTTTTTAAAATGCATACGATTGAGGAAAAAACAACCAAAAGACTTTGAACATCTTATAAAAGACTGACAGCAAAGAGTCATTACAATGTACCTGCAGCTCTTTCTTTTCTGGTAATTCAGCCTGGCCTGGAACAGCAAGTGGAATGTCCCATGGAGAATATTATGGAAGCGTGGCTTGATCACTCACTCATGTCTGGACTTTAGGGTATTGGATGACACAGCTGTAGAGAACACACCGTAGTCAGACTCCTCAGTCTCTGGGATGACTGTAGTTAGGAGCGAGTCTGGAAAACAGGGAAGAGTAGAGAGATAGAACAGGAAGGCAGCCAGGAGAGGTTACTGATTTTTTGATTCTCAGTCTGATGTCTGTTCCAATATAGACTACATTTGGAAAGAAAAAAAAAATAAGACTATGGACTGGCCCACAATGATTTAGGCTATAAAAAGTGATAAGAAAGTGTTGAATATATCCACTTTACAGTGATGCTTCTACCCACAGTGGATCTGTTGTCAGGAGCCAATCACAATGAGCCCTGCAAACCTCCAGCCACACCCACTGGCACCAGGTGTCTGATTCAGTTTCACTTTCCAACCATAAGTGCATGCCCCCAGATTCCTTGCCTCACTGTCTTAATCCCACATTTGACATGGTTTTACTACCATACACATTCATCCTTGCTATACTCTGTTCTATTGGACTCCAGAATGTTCTCCCAATGCTGAGTAGTGTGCTACTACTCACTCTGGGTGTACCACTGACCCCCGAGGAAGAGAATGATGCATATGAAGTTACAAAGAGCCACTTTTGAACTGATGGTCCACTAAATGTGCAGTCAAAGCAATGGTTCTAGGAAGGAGCTGTGTCCCCAGCCTGCTGTGAAAATATTTTCCAGCAAGGATGCTTAAACTAAGATGTGTGATCTATTCCTCCTTCCCTCACAAGACTGAGTCATTGTGCATTTAAAAGATTGGTTTTGTGTTTGATTATGTGCACTCATGTGTGTCTGTGTGTAGGTATATGCACATGAGTTCAGATGCCTGTGAAAATCAGAATAGGGTGTCAGATCCCCATGAGCTGGAGTTACAGGCAGTTTGTGAGCCACCTGATATAGGTACTGAGATCTGAACTGGGGCCCTCTGCTAGAGCAATGAAGCTCTTAACCACTGAGAGAGCCATCTCTCCAGCCCTCATTATACAATTTTTGATAAATTTTCAGAGGTTGTAAAAACTTGGGTATAAAACCATTTCCTCCTTGCTCTTGCTACCCTCTAGCTGTAATTCATCATTTCCTTCTATTACAAATATAGACTAATAAGCACTCTAACTTTGGCAGGACTTATGGCTTTGTCACCAACTGAAATAGCAAATATTGTCACATCGCATTACATTTGTTCCAGAGAGCTCAAAACAGCACTTCAGTTTGTCTCTTTGAAAGTAGCTATTATTAGTCTTGATGCATTTAATAGTCCTGATGCATTTATTACTCAATGCATCTGGGAAGATGGGCACAGTGCTGTACTGCATGTTTTTAATACTGTCTTTCAATGTTATTCATTTCTTGTAAAATACTGGGTATTTATTGTGCATATTGACAATCCTGTTCTAAAAATGCTTCCTGGGATCTCTGCACTGCGCACAGGATCCCCAAGTCGTACATACACAGAAGCAATTAAGAATACTGCCATGGGGCTGGGGATACAGTGCTTTAGAAGAGTGCTTGCCTAGGACTTGGAAGGGCCTGGGCTCAGACCCTGACACTGAAGAAGAAAACTATATTGGTTTGAGAAGAATCCTTGTGCTGTTCTGTCTTCCATTTTATGTGAGCAAGAAGAGAAGCAAATGGGTTCTTTAAAGTCTCCCATATAAAATTGTTTTCACAAAACTTGGCTTTCTCATTTCTGTACCCCTGTCAAGTGATCAAAGTGGATAACATTTTGCATGGCGTGGAAAGCTTCAATGGGTTAGGGAGCCAAAGCGGGGGAAGTGGATGATCCAGACAACAGCGAGAAATGGGATGGGGGTCAAAGAAAACAACAAGAACAAGACACATGTACTTACACACACACACACACACACACACACACACACACACACACACACAAACACACAAAAACACACACACACACGTGTGTGTGTGTATGTATATACTTAAAACACCATACAGACACACTACAGACATAACACTCACACACACACACACACACACACACACACACACACACAGAACCCCACACATATATACATATACCATATACACAAACACCACATATACCCCCATGTCATGTGCTCGCACACACACACACACACACACACACACCATACACACATACATTCATACACAGACACATACAACACTCCCACACAGAAACCATACACATCCCATACACACATACATATCATACAAATAACCCACCGGCATACATATGCACAACCTTCCCATACACCCCACATATCACATAAACACACACCATACACACGACACACACATACCCCCCACACACACAAGGTATAGTGACCAAGTGGCAATAAAATTGGTTAGCTACACTAGAGAGTTGTAGAGTGGGAGGGATAGAATCAATAAATACAATGACAATAGTTGCAAACTGGAACTGTCTTCGGTAAGCTATCCTGGGCCTGATCAATTATTGTAGTGTTAGTAACATTATTCCAATCTTTACTATGAGGCATTAAGCAAAGCTAATCTATCATGAAAATATATTAAAAGAGATGAGAAAAGTCAACATATTAGCCCCGCAAAGCGTTTGTGTGAATAAGCCTAAATTATGGGATTTAATACCTGACTTACATAAAGTCAGAGATAGAGGTAGGATCTGTGTATTAGGATTTAGCAACTTACTCTTTAAGTCAAACAGATCTAATGATTACCCTCAGCCAAGACAGAGGTGCACAGGAGATTTCAACTATGTGGCATCAAAAATTCTTTAATAGTGATTTATGTATAATACTTTCAGTGTACCATTTTGTTTATTGTAAGTCCCACAAACAAATAAGACTATTGCTATTACATTGTGATTATATTAAAACCTTTCTGTGTTATATCAGCCATATCTGCAAGCATTAACCTTGAGGAGGAAGTCATATAATTAACCATGTAGGGTGACAGCTGTTTATATGAAATAAATTTAATGTACCATTTCTATCAATTACGGACAATGAAAGATGTGAAGAAGAATAAAATTATCACATATTCAACCCATGACTTAAGAAATCACTTTAAAATACACAGATAATCTAAAGAGTAAAGCATTATACATTCTGACTGTTAGATTTAGATATCCATCATCTCTATGTAGATCATATGTAGATCATCTATCTACGTGTTATTTATTTCTGCCCCATTTACATCACTGTCTCTCAGCACTTCTAGTATAGCTCCCTTCTTGCATATTCTTGGTTATTGGGTATCATGATGCAAGTGCTTAAACCAGTACATGAATTGTCATCTAGTTTAGGCCTTGAAATGTGTAGGAGATACCATTATGGATTGCTGAAGACCCTAGAACTAGAAGATTCGAACCCAATACACATACAATATATATGCTTTGAATATACTTTAATACCCAAATAGAGCCTGTCAGACTGGGCATGATGTATGTTCACTTGGGCTGATACCTCCAGGCTTATTAAGAGTCATCAGAGGCTTGATATGCTACAACAGAAGACTACTAACAACATCTCAAGCAAGCCTTATCCTGCATCTGAAAACACTGAGCTTTTAAGATACAGAAGCAAAATTCATTTTTAAATTGTTAAAAATTAGTGATGAAAGAGTAAATTTAACTATAAAAAAGGAGAAAATAAGATTGCAGAGAGAGAAATTTAGAAATGCCCATGTCACCAAGGAACTCAACACCATCAACAACGGTTGTGTTTAATGGGCAGTTATAAAATTCTATTCTACAGCAACAAAAGAAGCATTGTTTTTGAGTGACTATAGATTCTACGTCTCCACAGGACACACCATGGGCTGCGAAATAACTATATAAGATCTGAAACCATTCAAAATCATATTCTATGGCCATAAAAAAAGAAGCATAAACAAATAACAAAAATACAGCACAAAAATCTTCAGACACCTAACAAACAACACACTTTTTAAATAACTTTCAGATTGAAAATGAAGTCACAAAGGCTATTTGAAAAATACATTGAACCTGTAGAAAATTACAACACATTTCAAAATTAGTAACACACCACTACAGTGCTAAAAAGAGACAAATAGAAATAAGTACATATATTGGCAAACAGGAAAAGTTTCTGCTCATAATCTAGTCTCCTCTAATATCTTAAACAGAAAAAAGTAAAACAGTCATGATAAGCAAAGAAAATAAAATAATAAGATAATATTAGAACCAACGCAATAAGGAAGACAGACAATAAGAAAATACATGAAACAAAGCTGGTTCATAAAAAATGCTAGTCAGGATTGATCAAGAAAGGGAGACACAAATTAAAGAGTAGTTCTGGCAGAAAGAAAATTATATCTGAGACCAATAAAAATACAACAGAGTCCAAATTAACAGTGTTTTTAAAATTCATAATAATAGTCTTATAAAGGATAAAATGTAAGTAAAATTTAATGCTGTAACAATAAAGATATCAAAGTCAGGGGGAGATTATCCGGCTGTATTGTTTTTAAAAACATGGTCCCAGATCTTTCAGGCTCCTACATCAGTATATGTAGTACTCGCCCCTTGACCTTAAGTCCCAGAAGCCAGATCATCAAAACCCATGGAGCTCAGAATTTCTCTCTTGTTCTATGGGTCCCAAGGCACTGCATAAAATAAACAGACTGCTTTCCAGCCATCATTCTTGAGAGGCCATATTAAGATCATGAGTCTACTCTCAGGCCATCGCAACCCAGACTCTATGCAAGAACGGGAAGAAGCCATCTGTTTGGGTTACCTTCAGCTATTCTTGTCATGACAACTGAAGACCAAAACACCAGGAAGCAGAGATAAGCCACCTACATCTTGCCGTTTCAAAAATTTCTAACTCACTGAGTTCCTAAACAAAACAAGCTGGCTATCAGCTAACCCCACTAGATTTTAGGGCAGTTTTTTTTTTTATTATTTTATTTCTGTACATCTACATTTATATTATTACACATATAGTCAATAGATTACCTATGGCAAGAAGAACCGTGACGTAATCAGGAATTATATTAATGTTACATTCTTAGTGTTTTGGCTATTTGTATTTGACAGCCTTGAAGAAGACATCTTTCCTATCTTGGTGCATCTAAATTTCTGAATACAAATCAGTCTCCTTTATATATTGTCATTATCAACTTAGAACACCTATCCAGACCTAAAAACATCTCAACGCCTAAACAATTAAGCTTCATTGTAAAACTAAGCTACCTGGTCTTCAACTCCCTCAGAGACTTGAGAAGGAGTAAACTTGATTATCTGAGTATGCAAGGAGTGCAGGATAGTAGTTTTCCAAATGAAAAGATGACGGAGACAGTTTTCTATCTGAATAGTCACCCAAAACTCTCTATAACATTGGAGCATCATCTTCAGTCTTCTGGCCCAATATATTTTGACTTACATATTTGTGAGGCAGGAACTATTGAGGACTTCCTTACCCTGTCTTGGCAGAATTTGGCTGTCGACTCTGCCTGCATCCAAGCTTGTTTAGGGTAGTTTATTATACCATGTAGATAACCAGAACACAGCATCAGTGTCACCTAATGCCCTCGGGCTGTGCAACATCATTTGTGTTGCAATGGGACAGATCAAGGACATCTCTTTGATAATCTCAAAACTCCTGGAATGCACACTTAAATTGCAGCTATAAACAGTTCTTATCAGACTTTTTACAAATTTCATTTTCTACTCAGGCTTCTGTTTTCAAGATAACCTTTCTAGATGCTTCTCGAAGAACTCTGTGATCTTTTAGAGAAGTCTCATGATCGCCACTTTCCATTTCTAGCACTACTGCCATACTGGTCAGTATTACTAACCCTCCACACCGTAGGCAATGCGAGTGAGCACAGGTCCTATGGTGCCGTGGGCCAGTGGCCGATTCACTGTTGTCTGGTGCTTATGGTAACATAAGATCCTGAGATAAGTATTAGAAAATTTCTTCCCCCACCACTCCAAAGGGGAAAAAAGAAAGAAAGAAAGAAAGAAAGAAAAGAAAAAAAATTTCTTCCCAAATTTCACTTTAGCAAAAGGGAAAGCTTGGCTTATTGAAGCTGAGTTCTATCTCAGCCTCCATTTGATTTTGTGACCTCAAAGAATATCACTTCAAATTTAAGTCAGTGTTACAGAATTGATCATTTTGTAACTAACAGATACAAACCTGCCCAATCCATCACAGTCAGTATAAAACACAACTAGTGGAGGTCACAACTCCCATATGGGGTCAGATAACTAAATGTTGTATGACTGTAGTAAGTATAAGAAGTCTCTAAATGTGCAGCAGTCAAAATTCAATTCAAAATCATGTATGTGATAATCCAGACCCTTGATGCTATTTCTCAGCCATGTTGATCATAGGAGTCACCACAGCCTTGGTCTTGAACACACCAAGGACACTTTACTCTGTTCATGGTGTCATACCATGCTAGCTAAGATTTGAAACTAGCACCGAGGTGATTTTCAGAAGCCGTATAATACATAAAAATGGTTACATTCTGGAAACACAGTATTTCCAGTATGGAATATCAAGACTTCTAAAATTTCCTTAGCATACATATATCATATTAGTATGTCTTTGAATTAAATTGCGTTAGAATGCTTGATTTCTAAGATTACTTTTGAATTTTTGACTTGAGTTTTATAAAATTTATTACATAAATTTTGGCATGGAATTACAACAGAATTTCTAGTAATTTTTGAAATGACCCTACATATAATTTTGTTATTTTGTACCATGTATTTCTGTAAAGCATGATTCTCAGCATTAATGATTATAAAATCAGAACATCAATTAAATCTGAAAATGTTGAGGATTTAATTCTGTGTATAAAGATAAATAAGCACAGAGTCCCATTAGCCTATAAATTTCTGTTTCTTTTTAACAACTGGTAAGATTTTCTGTATAGCAAATACTTTAAAACTCTTTTCATGCTTATTAGCACTTGATATTTGGTTCATTTACCCATTTTGTGTTCTGACATATCTGAGGTCCTGTAAAATGTTTCACATGACAAGAAGTCCTAAGTGGGAAGGTTTTTAAGAAGCCATGATGGAAGCCAGAAAATAAAACAGTTGTGTGAGCCCATCATCACAGCATTTAGGATTTTAAACTTCAGTAGAAACAAGTTTACCTTTCCAGGGAATGTGGGTTACAGTGTAAACATAAAACACTAGGAGTGTAGCTTGGTACTTAAACCAAGGGGCATTTTTTTTTCTCTCCTTCTAACCCTCTCCTCTACTGCCTTTCCCCACGATACATATGAATATATAAGAAAGTTGTAATTTCCATTAAAAGACTCACACAGATTCATAGCAAAACCTAATTGATTGCAGAGTGGAAGTATAAACAGACAACCCATGAAACAAAGCTCATGTCGTATTTGTGTCTAGTTTCTAGATCAGTGTCATCAAAGAGAAAAGGAGTGATACTGATTAATATATCTGCCTGACAGAAATGTAGTGCAATCTGCAAGAACACCTTTCATTCCTACGTTGAACTCAGCCGTCTACTAGCCACTGAGCACGAGGCTTAGGTTTGGGAACGCTGCATGAAAATAAGAATGGTTAGTTGACTAAATTACATTGTTCTAAACTATTCAGCTCAGTGCAATGGGACACTGAGGAATCTTCTTGCCTTGGTTTCACCTAAAGTATGAATACAGGGGAAGATGCCAACAGGAGCTGTGAGGGTGTGAGGGATTTGCACACGTAGCCATGGGGCCTATTAGGTTCTTCTTTAACCTCTCACCCATGATAATAAACGTTGCCAGAATCATACAGAGAGTTTGATTGGTATGATGATGGGTGAACTTGATGAGTGAACATTAAATTAAAGACTGGCTTCATTTTTAGACACTAATAGAGTCAGAAGAACATAAAACTCTTCATGGACAGGATAAATCAAGGGCAGACCACAGCAGTGCTGGATTTTCTTAGATTCAGTACAAATGAGCTGTATAAAGGGCACCTTGGGAGGTGCAAAACCAAACATTTCTTGGTTTGATTTTGTTGGGGTTTTTGTTTATTTATTTGCTTTTTGTTTGTTTGTTTGGTTGGTTGGTTGGTGGGTTTTGGATTTTGAGACAGGGCTTTTCTGTGTAGCTCTGGCTTCTCTGAAACTATCTCTGTACATCAGGATAGCCACAAATTCAGATACATGCCTTCTTGGGTGTTAAAATTAAAGACATGTGCTACCATGCTCAGCACCAAAAATTTCTAAATTGTGTGTAGAAGGACAAGGAAACCTGACTGCATAAAGATAGAACAAGGAAACATTAATCACATGTCCTAGGAACTCATACTGTGTTTCCCAAGGTACTCATGAAACACCCATGGGGTGAAATGTCATTGCTGCCTTAGAATGCCTCTCATACACTTCATATTGCCATGACAGACCACTCCAGAGTGGGTATTTATTCAGAGGCTTGTTCAATTTGGTATGCTGGTGATCGGAAAGTGTAAACACATGGTACAGCATCCTAATGAGAGCCTCCTGTCTGTATTGAAAATGACTAAGAAAAAGAAACTGACTGTCATTAGTGGGATAAACTCACTTCCCAGAAGCTCACTCTCTAAAGAACTTATGTAATCTATGCGATTTGACCTATTCTCTGGAGACAACATATATCCACTAATGAAGGTGGTGGTGACCTATGACCCAATTAACTTCCACTAGCCCTACCTTAGGGATCCTGTCACTTCAGTACCACCATTCATGGAGCTAAATTTTCATAACCTAGACTTTTCTGGAACAAACCATATCTGAATGAGACCAGAGTATGCACAATATTGCACAGCCCCAGTTATGTAGTTGTGCTTCCTTTATACCATCTGCTCAAATCCCTCTCCCCTGAGAGCTATTCTCCATGGTCTCTAACTAGTTTCTGACCAATATAGGTACTCTAGTTTAAACACGCACATATATAAAGATTCAAATCTAGTGTCCACATGAGAGGAACATGCAATATTTGTCTTTTTTAAACTGAGTGACCTCACTCAGAATGATTATTTCCTGTTTCATTTACCTGATTTTTGTAATTTCATTTTCTTAACAGCTAAGATTATTCCAATGTGTAAATATACCATATTTTATTATATTCATAAACTGAAGGAGATCAAGGCTGTTTCCCTTTGCTAGAATAGAGAAGAAATAAAGTCTATGTAATGTATGCTATAAAGTCCTTTGGGTATATGCCTAAGGATTAATAGAGCTTGATCATATATTCTACCTATTTCTAGTTTTTTGAGGAGTTTCCACACTGTTTCTATAGTGGTTATGGCAGTTTGTAGCCTCAACAATAAGTAAGTGTTTCACACCAGCAATTGGTGTCATTTGATTCACTTTTATTTAATCTTAGCCATTCTGACTAGAGTAAGATGAAACTTAAAAGTAGTTTTAATTTGTGCTTCCCTATAATTTTTAAATATAAAGTTTTAAATATATTTTTAAAATATTCTTTAGCCCATTTGGCCTTCTTCTTTTGACAAATCTGTTCAGTTCTGTGCACAAATTTTAAGTTGGATTGTGTCCTAGTTAGGGCTACTATTGCTGTGATGCAACATCATGACCAAAAGCAACTTGGAGAGGAGATGAAAGGGTTTATCAAGCTTACAAAGCCTGAGTCATAGTCTACTAACGGAAGTCAAGGCAAGAACTCGAGCCAGGAAGGTACTCGGAGGCAGGAGCTCCTGCAGGGGCCATGGAGAGGTGCTGCTTACGGGATTGCTCCACATGGCTTGCTCAGCCTTTTTTATTATAGAACTGAGGACCATCAGCCCAGGGTGGTACCACTCACTATGAACTAGGCCTTCCCACATCAATCACTGCGCATTATTGACTAATAAAGGAAATGCTTTACTAATGTACCTGCAGTTGATCTTATGGAAGCATTTTCTCAGATAACTACAGCTTATGTCAAGTTGACATAAAACTAGCTAGCACCAGTTATTTGTTATCTTGATGTTTAGGTTTTGTTGTTGTTATTCTTTTAATATACTGTACACTTAGACGCACTTTTCCCATATTGTAGGCTGCCACTTCCCTCAAATGATGCTGTGCTTTTCTGTACAGATGCCTTTTCGTTTTCTATGAAGTCACAATTCATCAATTATGAGGAATAAAGATGGGGAGACATGGGAGTAGATGTCTAAATAACGCCAATGTGTAAAAGGGGAAGACCCGAGGGTTTGCAGAATTCCCAAGCCAGTATCTGTTTCTTGGACTTTTGTCTTTAAATGTCTCACATCCAGAATGTGTAAAAGTGTTCCTTTTCTTTTCTCAACAGCTTGGTCTTCTATCTTTCCAGTCATTCAACTTATTTTTTAGATCAGAGATCGAACTCAATAAGTCCTAGACAACTCTCAGTGCCCTCCTTTCAGATTTTGTGTAAGGTGAGGGATGTGGGTCTAGTTTCTTTACTTTGCATGCAACAATGCAATCTGATGAGCACCATTTGTTGTAAATATTTTCTTTTCTCCAATGTGTATTGTTGACATTTTTGTCAAAACTCAGATGGCTGTGTATGTGTGGATTTATATCTAGATCCTCAATTCTATTCTGTTGATCTACATTTTTTTTCAGTGCCTGTACCATGCTGTTTTTATTACTATGGGTCTGAGATATAATTTGAAATCAAATATAGAGATACCTTCCACAATATTCTCTTTTTTTTTAATGATTGCTTTGGTTATACTTTTGTGCTTTCATACAAATTTTAAGATTGGTTTCCTATGTCTGGGAGGAATGGCTCTTGAAATTTTTTTGAGGTAGCATTAAATTGAATTTGTAAATTGATTTTTGTAGAATGACCATTTTCATAGTATCGATCATCCTTATCAATGAGCATGAAGGGTCTCTATATCTTCTGCTTTTCCTTTCAATGTGCTTGGTGCAGATATATAGGAAGACTACTTATTTAAGTATGCTAATTTTGTATATTGATACTATGCTGAATATGTTTATGAACTGTAGCCATTTTCTAATGGAGTTTTCATTTATATATAAAATCCTATCATTTGAAAGTAAAGATAATTTGACTCTCTCCTTTCCTATATGCATCCCCTCATCTCTTTCACTTATCTTATTACTTTATATAAGACATCGAGCACTATATTAAACAGGAATGAAGATAGTGACTATCCTTGTCTTTTTCTTTATTTTAGTGGAATACTTTGACTTTTTCAGTATTTGGCATGCTTAGGCTATAGGTTTGCTGTATATTACATTTGCTGTGTTAAGATATGCCTCCCCTATGTCCATGGGCTCACCAAGACTTTTATTATAAAGGCATTTTGAATTTTTTCATAGGGTTCTCTTCTTCATCTAATCAGATGATTGTTTTATGGTTTCTGTCTTTGAATCTATTTATATAATGGATTAATTTACAGGTGTTGAATCTTCCTTATATCTCCAAGATGAAGCTGATTTAATCATGATGCACAATCTTTTTAATGTGTTCTTGAGTTAGGTTTGAAAGTACTTTATTGAGAACTTTTGCACCCATTTTCTCCAGAGAGATGGGCCTATAGTTGTTGTTGTTGTTATTGCTGTTGCTGTTATTGTTATTATTATTTTCTTGGTCTGGTTCTGGTATCAGGATAATACAAGCTTTCTAAAAAGAATTTGGAATTGTCTTTCCCTTTCCTATTATAAAGAATACTTTGGGGGCTGGAGAAATTGCTCAGTGGTTAAGAGCACTGTCTGCTCTTCCAAAGGTCCTGAGTTCAATTCCCAGCAACCACATGGTGGTTCACAAACACCTGTAATGTGATCTGATGTCCTCTTCTGGCCTACCGGCAGAACACTGTATACATAATAAATAAATAAATAAATAAATAAATAAATAAATCTTTAAAAAAAAAGAATAGTTTGAGGAGTATTGGTATTTTTTTTTCTTTGAAGGCCTGGTAGAATTCTGCATCTAATCCATTTGGCCCCAGGTAGATTTTAGCTGAAAGACTTTAATTACTGTTTTTACCTCATTAGTTTTAATTGGTATGTTTACATTAATTACTTCATTTTATATTAATGTTGATGAGTAATATATATCAAGAATTTCATATGTTTTTGTTTAGATTTCCATTTTAGTGGAATATAGACTTTTATGTCCTTATGATCCTGTAAAGTTCTTCGGTGTCTGTCATAAGGTATCTCAATGCAAATAATCATAGAAATGAAAAACTAGTTCTTTAAAAAAAATCTTTGTCAATATTTTTAATAAACAATCATCAATATGTGTATTTATAGTGAATGTTACATGAGAGTGATTAAGGAAATTAGAAGGACATAAAGTCTCTCTCTTGTGTTCAAGCTGTTGTTCTTCTGTTTCTAAAATCATTGTATAGTAACGTCCTGGTATCACACTATAAGTAGAATGTGTTGATCTGCGGTGTCATTGCTCTGGTGGCTTTTGTGACTTGAACTCATACATCCTTCACAGAAGAACTAACTGGTCCATGGTAAGCATTATCAAAAGACATCATAAAGAGATTAGTTTAAACTGGATAAATATTATGCCAGAGTTTGGAACAAGAACAGTATTGCTTTTGAATAATACTGAAAAATCAGGATCCATGCAAGTGAGTTTTAATTTCTGTACTGATTCTGTTTAAATTCTCTTGTGTTTTCTTAAAATAAAGTAATTCTCCCTGAGTAGCAAGAACCCTATCTGTTGATATGTCTTGTTGCTTATATTCAGAATCTGTTTGACTATATATGTAACATGCTGACAGACTAAAGTCACCATTTTTGCTACATGAAACTAAGTTAATTATAGCATTGTATAATTCTTTAGTGATAATATGCAATAGTAAAGTTCATGTTCTCATTCTTTATTTTATCCAAATGATAGAAATTATTTTATGAAGCTTGAATGCCCTGGTCAAAGGTGATGACTCATAGTTATGATCACTGCATCTTCCACCTATATATTAACAAGTGCATCTCACAGGTTTTACATTAGTTCCAGTGTTTGTATTTCTGGGGTCCAGTGGCCTCTTCTCCTCCATCGTAAGAGATGCATTCTAGTGCACAGCTTAACATACATTGCTGTGGTATCCGCATGACAGGTGTTTGTGACTGTTTGCTGAACTGTGAAGTACTCTGTGCTATGACGCAAACTCTATCAACAGAGTAAAACTGTGTGCACACTACACAGTGAACAAGTTTGTGTGCACAATTACTATTTACATATGTGGCACATGTGACTCCACGTGTACTTTTTATCAAGCTGTTCACTTTCTGATACATTTTTCCGTGGCAGCAATTTGAGAGGACGTCATGAGGAGAACTAGCTCACAGTTTGCTAAGAGTACACTGAAGCTACGGATGAATGAAAATATGGCCATCCCTGTTTAGCAACCCAAACCACACACACTGTGGAGCCAATGCACGCGTGTTGAAGGTTTGTTTTGCAGTATATTAATAAGCCTCCCTAAATGAACTGAGTCCAAGTGGGTTCATTGTGTGTGCACTGAGGTTGCAAAAGAAAGCTTGTTACTTCAGTTGAATTGAATTAAAAAAAAAAAAACTGTGTCTTGGTTTGGGATAACACTTGGAACTGAGCAAAGTGAAGTAATGAGAGAGCAGCACTCTTTAGATTTACCTCACTTCACACTCTCCTGTACCAGGCCCACTTCCTTCTCTGCAAACAGAAACAGGAGGCTGCAACTTCAGTCCCTGCCCCACTCCCAAGTGGAGAAAGGGTAAACTTGATCCATGATAGAAAGGATAACGCCATCAGTTACAACAATAGGAATTCTCAAGGAAGATAAAATAAGCCACGTGTTCTGAAGTAACCCATATACGGTAAAATTATGACCCTTCTATCTTTATACACATGGGTACAGTTTTCATGCACTATTACAGTCTCGTATTATATATCCTTAAATCATCTGGCAAAAGTTCCTGCCTCTGCCTAATGCTGGCTCTAATTTAGGATGAACAACTACTCTCATAAAGAAAAACTGCTGCTGCTGCTGTTTATTAGGCTGCAGAAAGGTCTCACTGACTAATGTCTCAGGATTAAATGAATGTGGAATAATAAGAGCTGATTTATTTGTGCTCTGCTAGGATAAAGCTGCCACTGATTTTACAAGAAACTATTCATCTGAGGCCCACTATAGCTAGTAAATTGTGGCTGTTGCTGAAATTAGTCTCCAGGCCTTCGTGTAATCTACAGTGTGAAGGAGCAGAGTGGTAATAAAGCCATTGTGGGCACTTGGTTTATTTAAAAGGTCTCCCCTTATCCCCATCTTTAGGGATTCTAAAAATCCAGCTTCTGAGATCTCTTTTAGAAATTTACCATCCCTGGCCCATGAGCTATATTTCCAGCTGAAGACTTCAGGGTGGAACCTAAGGAATACACAGACCCAAGGAATACACATTGAAGAAGCCATATTTGTCATCTTTTTTTTTTTTTTTTTTTTTTTTTTTTTTTTTTTTTGACCAAGCACACAAGGAAGGCATGTCCCCAGTGACAAGCAGAATGCTGCAATCCCAGGACAAAAAGAATTGTAAGAGAGAATGAAAAATAAAATAATAAAATAAAATAAAGAGAGAGAATGAGGCTACTGCTTCTTACACACATCTTCACAAGACCTCCAGGCTCATCACTTCCAAAGGACTTTTTTATAGAGCTTTGGTCTAGGAATTTTCACTAGATGAAATGCTGAAGCAAGCCAATGGAAAAGATGGCTTCACAGAAATCAGTAAAAGGAAGTACATTTGTGCAAACCAAGCTCCCACTCACTATGCTGGCCCAGAGAATGTTGGAGACAGTAGAAATCATCCTAAAGGCTTAGAGGACAGAGCATTTCAGAAGCTAGAATCCTCTTTTAGAAACCCCTTCTTGATTTATTCTGCCTTACTTTGTTTATTCAATTCTTGAACAACAACAAGAAGAAACCCAAAACAAAACAAACAAACAAAAACCCACCAAAACTCATATACTACCAAGAACCAATCAAAATTGCAATTGCTTCTCTAGGGAATAGTTTCCTCCACATCATCACTAACAGTACTATGAGAAGTCATTTGAAGTTGCTCCTCATTGCATCTGGCCTAGCTTGCCAGATTGTTTACGGGAACATGAGAATGTTCAGTTTATGACCAGGATGATGAAAATAGCAACAGCAACAGATCCACAGAGTGCTTTCTGTGTGCCTGGCACCATTGGAAGCACCCAACACAACACATCTCACTGGTGCTCAGATTAGTCTTGGTAGGAAGCGACAATTGTCTGCATTTTACAATGAAGAGATTAGAGGACAAGAAAACACTGTGCATCTAATTTTAAGTAGAGAAAGGGTGTGTGTGCACCTTTCTCTGTTTATTTCTGATTGTTCCTTTGTTTTGCCAAAGTTCAGAACACTTGGCCATCTGGATGGAATGTTACCAAAATGTGAAAATGAGCTTATGTTATCATTCATCCTTTAATGCACGTGTGATCAAACTTAGTCTTGGTTTTTATAATTTCACATTCTCTGGTTGCTTAATTTGTTACCCAGGTCTCCCTGCATGCTTCCTTTTCACATATTATAGTTAGAAACAGGGTCCATATTAGATAGAGAGTGTAAAGTGATTCCTGTCCTTCATGATTTCATCCTCCTCTAACGCCAGGCCAGAATTCTACAGCAAATACTTTCTCTCCATCATGGAACTTGCTGCTTTACTTTGGCCACTGTGTCAAAGCAAGAAGGAAGTAGGAGCTTATGTCTATTGTTCTGCCTTCAGATTCACCATAATGAATAGGAAACCTGCCTTTGCCAACTCATAAAGGTTGATTTTGAAACCTACTTTCCTACTAATTATTATTTTCAGAAGTCTAGTGTAACATTTTGCTTTTATGTAAGAGCTTGCTTTCTTGGTTCTTCCAATGTGGCCCTTATATTAAGGACCATTGGTATCACCAGGTAGTGTCTTTAATCTTTCACCAGTGTTACACCTATAGAATCAAAATGTGAAGTTTAATAAGACTTCTTGGAAACTCATGTGCACACTGGAGTTCTGGGAATACAGGGGAGATAATGGGAAGCAAGAGAACTCTAAAAAAAAGCGAAGTCAACCTCCTGTCACTCCTCAGGCCATCCACCTTATTTTTTGAGGTAAAGTCTCTAACTTGCTGGGGGTTCCAATGCTGTGCTGGGTGACTGGCAAGAAAGGACCCACGTGCTTCCGCCCCAGCCTTGGACTACAAGCATGAGGTGTTGGTATTGTTTTTTGTTTTGTTTTTTGTTTGTTTGGGGGGGGGCGTGGCTTTTTTTGGGAGTGGTTCCGGGATCAAACTTGGAACCTCATGTTTGCATAGCAAGTCTCTACAAAAAGTCAGTGAATACCATCAGTTAAAAGACTCCTTTATGATCTTCACCAACCCTACATTTGACAAAGGTCTAATATCCAAAATATATAAAGAAATCAAGATATTAAACACCACCAAACCAAATAACCCAATTGAGAAATGGGGCTTGGACTAAACAGAGAATTCTCAACAGAAGAATATCAAATGGCTGAGAAACACTTAAAGAAACGCTCAACCTCCTTAGTCATCAGGGAAATGCAAATCAAAACAACTCTGAGATTCCATCTTACACTCATCAGAATGGCTAAGATCAAAAATTCAAGTGACACCACATGCTGGCGAGGATGTGGGGAGAGAGGAACACTCCTTCATTGCTGGTGGGAATGCAAACTAGTACAGCCACTTTGGAAAGCTATCTGGTGCTATCTCAGAAAATGGGAATAGGGCTTCCTAAAGACCCAGCTATTCCACTCCTTGAATATAGCCAGAAGATGCTCCAGCACACAACAAGAAAATTTGCTCAACCATGTTCATAGCAGCCTTATTCATAATAGCCAGAACATGAAACAGCCTAAGTGTCCATCAATAGAAGAATGGATAAAGAAACTGTGGTACATTTACACTATGGAATACTACTCAGCTATTAAAAACAAGGAATTCCCGAAATTTGTGGATAAATGGATTGAGCTAGAAATGGTCATAATGAGTGAGTTAACCCAGAAGCAGAAAGACTCAAATGGTATATACTCACTTATATCTGCATACTAGCCCAAGGGGCATGTCCACGAAAGCCTTTACTTACCAGGAAACTAGGACAGAGGGGAGGACATCCTATTGGGACTCTAGATGAGAGAAGCTTGGGAGAATAGCAAAGTAGAAGGATCCAGAGGGTCCTAGAAACCTACAAGTAGAACGTTATGATAGGCAGATTTGGGACCAGGGGTCCCGCTCAAACTAAGGCACCAGCCAAGGACAATACAGGTGGTAAACTTTAAATCCCTACACAGATCTAGCCAATGGTCAGAACATTCTCCACAGTTGAGTGGAGAGTGGGATATGACTTTCTCATGTACTCTGGTGCCTCACATTTGACCATATCCCCTGGAGGGGGAGACCTGATGGCACTCAGAGGAAAGACAGCAGGTTACCAAGAAGAGACTTGATACCCTATGAGCATATACAGGGGGAGGAAATCCCCCTCAGGAACAGTCATAGGGGAGGGGAATAAGGGGAAAATGGGAGGGAGGGAAGAATGGGAAGATACAAGGGTTGGTATAACCATTGAGATGTAACAAGAATAAATTAATAAAACAAACAAAAAAAAAAAACTCCTTTATCTTTTCCCTTTGCAGCGATGTGTCTATAGCTCTTGCACATGTTTAAAGACCACAGGGTTGGAGACAGAAGGGCTAGGTAGTCTGCTCACTCAGCCTGCCCTCGAGGCTTTTGGGAATTTTTGGAACTGCCACTTCACTGTTACAAACCCACACAGGTCCACATGTTCTTTCTTTCCAGGACTGCGCATGGCTTCTTAGATTTCTGTTGGCAACATTTTAAACTTCTGATGTGTCTTCATTTTCAATTTGATGATTTCCATTTTAATATATTTTAAAAACATACATAATTAGATATACTTATGGTTACACTGTGATACTTCAATGCATGTATGACTTTTTCTTCTTTCTAGAGTTACTTCTTCTTTTTTTTTTTTTTTTTTTCTTTCCTTTTTTGGTTTTTTGAGACAGGGTTTCTCTGTGTAGTCTTGGCCATCCTGGACTCACTTTGTAGACCAGGCTGGCCTTGAACTCACAGCGATCCGCCTGCCTCTGCCCGCCGAGTGCTGGGATTAAAGGCGTGCGCCACCAGGCCCGGCTCTAGAGTTACTTCAAATTGGGAAGGTTCTCTTAGCTTTCTCACTCAGCTATGCCCATCTTTTCACTTAGCCTTCCTAAAGATATTGTGCAGGAAAAAATACTGCTGTTAAGGAAAGTCATATAATGTTTGTATGCTTAAAATGGCAGAGGGGAGAATGTTAGATACTTTCTTTAAGAAAAACTTTAATCAGTGAGTCACAGATTATTACTCACTGACGTATCTTAAAGCCACCACATAAGAAACTCTTGGTAGGCATACTTATCTATTAAAGTTTTCATGACTACTTCTGAAAAACCAATCAACAGATAATACAAGGTCCTGGTGCAGACAAAGTTCAACTAATCTAAGGTTTTCTGCATGTTTCCCAAATGAGTGGACTATTATTTGTTTCATGGCTAATATGAAAGCATAATGGTCAGAAATGTATCCTTTCCAGTAAGACAGACTCACCCTTTAAGACCAACCTTACCAGCCTGCTACCTCGATGACTCTGGCCACCTAGATGAAAATCTTATTAGTTGATATGAGTGAAACTGGGAGTGGGTCATCCAAATCAAGTTTTTATAAAAGCAGTACATATATTTAAATTGTATCTTAAATTTTTCTTTTATTTTAAATATGCAAATTTGGTCTACATTCTGTAGTGGGTAAAAGAGTCTTTTCTTGGAGTAGAGCATACCAATTAGAGTTCTTCATTGATTTTCTTACAGAATCCTTATCCATAATGCATTATCTATGATTTTCAATTTCTGAACTTGATAAAGAACTTAACATCTAGCAATCAAGCTGAGAGTGAGAAATTTCTGTATTTTATCTCTTCTAAAGTTTTAATGTATTTTGCCTACACTTAATATAGCAATGTTATACCTATTTATATAGAGGAGCTCTAAAGTTCCCAATATAATTTTCACAGAAATAATGACTAAGCCTTTGCATGCTGATAATATATAGTGTTATGTGATATTCAACTTAAGTAATCATTGATACCTCGACTAGACATAGGAACAGGGACCTCTGTTTAGGTCTATGCTTTCATAGGCCAATATTGGGTACTGGATCTGCCATCCAACATGTCCATCTAGAGCTTACTTGTTCTCCTTTACCCATGTTCCTATTACAGGGAGACTGGAACTCCATGAAACAACAGCCACATGGGTTAGGGGTATTAACATATCTCATGAGACCTCTTGCTGTATCCGATACATCAGAGGTTGGAAGATAGAGGGTGTTTCTGATCAAGAGCTGCATGCTTGTGAGAATGAATTACTTCTCGGCTAACACCAACTGTCTAGATCAACAAATACTCTGAGAAATAGAAATTTGAATATGACCATCTTAATTAATGCCATGATTTATGTGTTCAATAACGAGGACAAGATACATTTTTTATAAGTATCTGTTTAAATGGTTAATTACACTTTGAAACACTTAGATGCAAAGGATGTGGACTTGTATTAGTTTCACAGACTGGGAAATTTAGGAAATTTAGGAAAGATGAAAGTGGCAGAGCCATTTTAAGTTACACATTCTGATTCCTAAGTACTTTGATGAATCCATCCTGATTTATTTCTTTTTAAAAAAAAAATCTCTTTGGCATCTTCTTTTTATTTTTCTACCTTCCTCAAGTGGTAACCTACCTTACAGAGTATATAAGGCAAACATCTTGGCTATGTCAGATGGGTCACTTACAAGATACAACCCTTGTATAAATATTCAAGCCTTACAGCCCACATGATATAAAAATAATTTATAAACTCTTCCTATTACCTTACTCTCCCCAAGTCACACAACAAATAAATGATGACTCCCAAGCCACAGTGACTTCAGGAATATTCCTGGCCACTGTTTTTATATACATCAGTTATTTTGTGTTTATGCTATAAGTACACATTTCAGATTTGATTCCTTTTTTTAAATTTTTTAAAAAATTTTATTAATTTATTCATATTACATCTCGATTGTTAGCCCTTCCCCTGTTTCCTCCCATTCTTCCCTCCCTCCTACTTTCCCCCTTCTCCCCTCCCCTGTGTCTGTGATTGAGGGAGACCTCCTCCCCCTATATATGCTCTTAGAATATCGAGTCTCTTCTTGGTAACTTGCTATCCTTCCTCTGAATGCCACCAGGTCTCCCCATCCAGAGGACGTGGTCAGAAAAGGGGCACCAGAGTTCATGTGAGAGTTATATCTCACTCTCCACTCAATGGAAGAGAATATCCTGTTCGTCGGCTAGGTCTTGGTAGGGGTTCAAAGCTTACTGCCTATATTCTCCTTGGCTGGTGCCTTAGTTTGAGGAGGACCCCAGGACCCAGATCTGCCTGTCATAAAGTTCTTCTTGTAGGTTTCCAGGACCCTGTAGCTCCAACTATTTCCCCATACTTCCATGCTACTCTCGCCTAAAGTCTCAATAGGATGTCCTCTCTTCTGACCCACTTTCTTGGTAAGTAAAGTTTTTCATGGTACGTATCCCTTGGACTAGTGTTTTGATATAAGTGAGTATATACCATTTGTCTCTTTTTGCTTCTGGGTGAACTCACTCATTATGATAATTTGTAGATCAATCCATTTGTCCACAAATTTCAGGAATTCCTCGTTTTTAATAGCTGAATAGAATTCCATCGTGTAAATGTACCACAGTTTCTTAGTCCATTCTTCTACTGAGGGACACTTAGGCTGTTTCCATGTTCTGGCTATTATGTATAAAACAGCTATGAACATGGTTGAGCATATGTCCCTGTTATGTGGTAGGGCATTTTCTGGGTATATTCCAAGGAGTGGGATAGCTGGGTCTTCAGGAAGCCCTATTCCCATTTTTCTGAGAAAGGGCCAGATAGCTTTCCAAAGTGGTTGTACTAGTTTGCATTCCCACCAGCAATGAAGGAGTGTTCCTCTCTCTCCACATCCTCGCCAACATGTGGTGTCATTTGAGTTTTTGATCTTAGCCATTCTGATAGGTGTAAGATAGAATCTCAGTGTCATTTTGATTTGCATTTCTCTGATGACTAACGAGGACGAGCATTTCTTTAAGTGTTTCTTGGCCATTTGATATTCCTCAGTTGAGAATTCTCTGTTAAGTTCCAAGCCCCATTTCACAATTGGGTTGTTTGGTTTTGTGGTGTTTAATTTCTTGAGTTCTTTATATATTTTGGATATTAAACCTTTGTCAGATGAAGGGTTGGTGAAGATCTTTTCCCAGTCTGTAGGCTGTCGCTTTGTTCTCTTGACAGTGTCTCCTGCCTTACAGAAGCTTCTCAGCCTCATGAGGTCCCATTTATTAATTGTTGACATTAAGGCCTGGCCTGTTTGTGTACTGTTCAGGAAGTTGTTTCCTGTGCCTATGTGTCCCAAGCTCTTCCCCACTTTTTCCTCTAACTGAATTAATGTCTCTGGTTTTAAGTTGAGGTCTTTAATCCACTTGGGCTTGAGTTTTATGCATGGTGACAAATAAGGGTCTAATTGCATTTTTCTACATGTAGACATGCAGTTAGACCAGCACCATTTGTTGAAGATGCTATCATTTTTCCATTGAATAGATTTGGCTTCTTTGTCAAAAATCAAGTGAGAAAATGTGTGTGGATTCATCTCTGGGTCTTCAATTCGATTCCATTGATCCACCAGCCTATTGCTTTGCCAGTACCATGCTGTTTTAATTACTGTTGCTCTGTAGTACAGTTTGAGATCAGGTATGGAGATTCCTCTGGAGGATCTTTTATTGTATAAGATTGTTTTTGCTATTCTGGGTTTTTTATTTCTCTATATGAATTTGAGAGTTGATCTTTCAATATCTTCAAAGTATTTTGTAGGTATTTTGATAGGGATTGCGTTGAATCTGTAAATTGCTTTTGGTAAGATGGCCATTTTTACTATGTTGATTCTCCCGATCCATGAACAAGGTAAATCCCTCCATCTTCTCATGTCATCTTCAATCTCTTTCTTCAGAGGTTTGAAGTTTTTTTCGAATAAGTCCTTCACTTGCTTGGTTAGAGTTACTCCTAGATATTTTATATTGTTTGTGGCTATCGTGAAGGGAGTAGTTTTCCTAATTTCTTCCTCTGCCTGTTTGTCATTTGTATACAGGAAAGCTACTGACTTTTTTGAGTTTGTTTTGTATCCTGTCAATTTGCTAAAGGTGTTTATCAGCTGTAGGAGTTCTCTGGTGAAATTTTGGGGGTCACTTATACACACTATCATATCATCTGCAAACAGGGATAATTTGACTTCTTCCTTTCCCATTTGGATCCCCTTGATCTCCTTTTGATGTCTTATTGCTCTGGCTAGAACTTCAAGAACTATATTGAAGAGATATGGGGACAGAGGGCAGCCTTGTCTGGTTCCCGATTTTAGAGGGATTTCCTTGAGTATCTCTCCATTTAATTTAATGTTGGCTGTTGGTTTGCTGTATATAGCCTTTATTACGTTTAGATAAATGCCTTGTATTCCCGATCTCTCCAGAACTTTAAACATAAATGGGTGTTGGATTTTGTCAAATGCTTTTTCTGCATCTAAAGAGATGATCATGTGGTTTTTATCTTTCAGTTTGTTTATATGATGAATTACATTGATGGATTTCCATATGTTAAACCATCCCTGCATGTCTGGAATAAATCCTACCTGGTCATGGTGAATGATGTCTTTGATATGCTGTTGTATTCGCTTTGTGAGTATTTTGTTGAGTATTTTTGCATCAACGTTCATAAGAGAAATTGGTCTGAAATTCTCTTTTTTTGTTGGGTCTTTGTGAGGTTTAGGTATCAATGTGACTGTGGCCTCATAGAAGGAATTTGGTAATATTCCGTCCATTTCTATCTTTTGGAATAGCTTGAATAGAATTGCTATTAGCTCCTCTTTGAAGGACTGGTAGAATTCTGCACTGAAACCATCTGGCTCTGGGCTTTTTTTTTTTTTTTTGCTTGGGAGACTATCAATGGTTGCTTCTATTTCTATAGGCGAAATAGGGCTATTTAATTTGTTTATCTGGTCTTGGTTCAATTTTGGCAAATGGAATCGGTCGAGAAATTTGTCCATTTCCGTTAAATTTTCGAATTTTGTAGCATAAATGCCTTTAAAGTAGGTTCTTACGATTCTTTGTATTTCTTCAGCGTCTGTTGTTATGTCTCCCTTTTCATTTCTGATTTTGTTTATTTGGATAGTGTTTCTCTGTCTTTTTGTTAGACTGGCTAACAGTTTGTCTATCTTGTTAATTTTCTCAAAGAACCAGTCTTGGTTTTGTTGATTTTTGGATTGTTCTCTTTGTTTCTAATTTATTGATTTCAGCCCTGAGTTTGATTATTTCTAGGCGTCTACTTCTCTTGGGTGTTTCTGCTTCTTTTTTTTTGTAGAGCTTCCAGATGTGTTGTTAGGTTGTTTATGTGGGATGATTCCATTTTCTTTTTAAAGGCACTTCGTGCTATGAATTTTCCTCTTAGCACTGCTTTCAATGTGTCCCACAAATTTGGGTATGTTGTTCCATCATTTTCATTGAATTTCAGGAAGTCTTTTATTTCTTCCCTTATTTCTTCCGTGACCCATGTGTCATTAAGTAGAAAGTTGTTTAGTTTCCACGTGTCAGTATGCTTTTTGTTATTTCTGTTGCTGTTGAAGTCTAGCCTTAGACCATGGTGATCTGATAAGATACAAGGTATTATTTCAATCTTCTTGTACCTGTTGAGGTTTGCTTTGTGACCAACTATGTGATCAATTTTAGAGAACGTTCCATGGGGTGCTGAGAAAAAGGTATACTCCTTAGCGTTTGGGTGGAAAGTTCTGTAGATATCTGTTAGATCCATTTGATTGATGACATTGGTTAATGAGGTTATTTCCTGGCTTAGTTTTTGAATGAAAGACCTATCCCTGAGTGAAAGTGAGGTGTTGAAGTCTCCCACTATTAACGTGTGGGTATCGATGAGTGGGGCAAACTTTGTTAATAACTCTTTTACAAATGTGGGAGCCCTTGTATTCGGAGCATAGATGTTCAAAATCGTGATGTCTTCTTGGTTGACTTTACCTTTGACAAGTACGAAGTGTCCATCCTCATCCCTTTTGACTAATTTTGGTTGAATGTCTATTTTATTAGATATTAGAATGGCTACCCCAGCTTGTTTCTTGTGACCATTTGCTTGGAATATTTTTCCCCAACCTTTTACTCTGAGGCAATGTCTGTCCTTGTGGTTGAGGTGTGTTTCTTGAATGCAGAAGAATGTTGGGTCATGTTTTTGCATCCACTCTTCATATTTGATTCTTAAGCAGGCAATTTTACTTCTTTCATTCAAACATTAACTTGTTCACTTAACCTAGCGTTTCACATTTATTACAGCAAACCCTAAGTCATTTACTACTTTCACTTAAGTCAAGGTTATCAAAGAATTTACAGGGCATTTTGCTATTAACAATTATAGTACCTATGAGAATCACAGACAAGCATATTATTTTACCGATCTCCCCAAACTACACCTGGACTAAGATGATCATGAAGAAATAGTCACCCTATTTAAAGAGAATTTTTTTTAACTTGGTAAATTATTTATTATAAAAACCTTGTTCTGAGATTAAATTCAGCACAGGAAACTTCATGGTCCACAGAGGCTTAAATTCTTCTATGAGTAGTGAACATTTAAAAAATCAAATTTGCATAAAACCTCACAATTCCAATTTCCATTGAAAATTGTTAGATATCTTCCCCCATCCAATTTTTCCCTGGCACCCACTGGAGTTGGAGAGCCTAGTGAACTGTCTTATTCCCCACAGTCACTGAGGGATAGATAGTCTTTCATACCTGCCTGTTCACTTACTTAGCTCTAGCTCAACACAACAAGTACTTGAGTCTAAAACTTCTAATCCACTTAAGCTTAGTGTACAAATAACTTAAGGTTTAATGATTCAAGTAAGTCTTTATGGCCACAGATAGGTGGGCTTTGCCAAGACTTACCAATGATCAAGTTATATGAATTAAAACCCAGAGTTTTACTGAATTTATAGTAAATTTATACCAACCTCATTCCACCTTATCCTTTTTAAGTCATAAGGTTTTCTACTAGATCACAGCAAAAAGCTCCAATAATCTGGCGAGATTTATTCTTCACATTAATCATTACAATACAGCTCATTCTGTGGAATTCCCTAGCCCATCAAGCTATGTTTCCGATTCAGTAGGCAAAGGTGGTGTGTGATGCCTTCTGGAGCTGTTAGAACTGCCACTGTGAACACGAGCAATTCAAATGAGTCACTTCCATCGCTAGTGCAGCATTTGAAGCAGATTTTACGCAGGTGAGCAAAACTCAAGTAAATTTGCAGTGAAGGTACCACATCATGACCAAGGTTTATTTGTATTGTGCTTAATTTCAGCAACCGACAGCCTTTTAAGTGGGAGTGTGGCTTTCTGATAGTAATAAATAGGGAAAGAGTAACACCTGGTGTTTTTTCCTATCTTCACTAACTGTACTCTTAAATCAATTGGTAATATGTTCCTTGGGTCCCTTGATTTTAATTCCAACCCCTAAATTATTTTTAAATCACAAAACAAAATAATATTGTGATGGGAATTCTTTGAGAAGAATTCTAGTCCATGTAATTCGGTGTTCCTACAAATATATGCTGAAATATGATGAGCTTGTTTGGGTCAAAAAGTTAAAAAAATTATAACAGAATGAGACAAAATTCTATAAGAAGGCATTTTAACATTGTAATCTTCTCACCGGCTTTCTTCTTAGATAAGTGACATTTGTAAACCCAGTGGTTATAGCTTTCACTAAATCATTTAGGTGGACCACTTATCACTAATTTTTCTTGCAGCTTGCCAAAATACAGAGCAATACACACTCCAATAATATGCTTTTAGTTTGCAGGATGCAAAACAACCATGCATTCAGTTTTTTCTATCAGTTGGCTTCATCCAAGCAGCTGTCAACAGAATCCAGTTTGACCTTCTGAGGAAAGAGCACAGTGACACGTTGGATTTTATATCATTTTACGAAAGAAAAGAAAAATAGGTGTTGGTTATGATGGAATAGGGATGCCATGTCTGAAATAGGTCTTTTTCATTCCTTAGGAAGTGGGTGTGGCAGAGGGAAGTAAAAAAAAAAAAATAGCCCACTGATTTTTACTTAATTTCAAGATGCTGAATGAAATGGGGTGAAGAGATAAAAAAAAAAAAAAATCTCATCCTCTCCCCAGTGAACTTCAGCTGTCACCATTTGCTTGTAGCTACAGTTTGCTTTCACTCTCCATTGTGCAAAATCCACCAACCATATAGGGTACAAGCTCCTTCAAATATGTCCATCTGTCTTGTGAATATGCCAGAAGCACATTTTTGAAAAGTGTAAACCTTTATGCTGGGCTTTTATTCAACTATGAAGTGGAACCAAATGACAAAAAATATGGCTTTTAAAAGACCAGTTGGGCTTATTTTCATACCTAAATATATCTCTAGAGTTCTTATAACACACAAGGCCATTAAGCTGTTAGAGTTGTTTCATTGCATTATAGAATGTTGATCATACACAATTTCAGTATTTTTACAAAGCAAACCGTCCCTGTCACCTTCTCATTGGCAAGTTGCTAACCTGAACTTCCTGTCTACTCAGGTAATTAATTTCATTCCTTATCAAGTCTTTGATGGGGTTGAAGACCAGATAGTTTAGTTTTATAATTAAGCTTAGTTGTTTAGGGATTAAGATGTTTTTAGGTCTAGATAGATGTTTTAAGTAGATAATGATGAGATATAATAGATATTGATTCACATTCAGAATTTTAGACTCACCAAGACAGGAAAGATATCCTCTTTAAGGATGCCAAATACAAATACCCAAAATACTATGAATGTGTTTATATATATATATATATATATATATATATATATATATATATATATATATATTTCCCAAATGTTTGGTGGTTCTTCTTGCTGTATGTAGTTTATTGTATATATGGGTAATAATATAAATGTATGTGTAAAAATACTTAATAATAAATTTTTTTTGACACAGGGTTTCTCTGTGTAGCCTTGACTGTCCCGGACTCACTTTGTAGACCAGGCTGGCCTCGAACTCACAGCAATCCGCCTGCCTCTGCCTCCCGAGTGCTGGGATTAAAGGCGTGTGCCACCACGCCCAGCAATAATAAATTTTTTAAAAAATAAAAATTTAAAAAAAGAAGAAAAAATCTTCGTGTGCTAGTGTTGGGAAGTGATAGAACCCATTAGACCTGGCACCCAGAAGGAGCTCATAGAATTACAGCCCTCATGAATGGATATGCTACCTTAAGGAATTGTTCTCAGAAGATACATTGAAACTTTCACTGGTGGTAAATAGGGTCTGCTATCTCAGCTCACTCTCTCTAGCTTCATGACTTAGCACATGTGCTCTCCCTTTTACACAATCAGATTGTGATGCCTGTCACCACGTTCTGCTGCAACCGTAGGCTCTCAGCAGAGCCAGGAAAATGTATGGCATGTCATTATATCTTAAGAACTGTCAGTTAAATAAATTTCCTTTCTTTACTATTTACCCATCCTCCAGCATTTTCTAATAAAAAGAGAAAATAGACTAAAACATTATGATAACAAAAACTCTTATTTCTTTCTTGTACACAGAGACAGGCAGGGCATAAAGGTGAGCGAATCCTCCTGAACAAGTAGCTCCTTCATACTCACGTTGAAAAGTTATTTTCCCTGTGTAAGCCGGCAAGGTAGAAGGTAAAGCGGTTAAATGTCACTTTCTCACTGACAGTGTAACCAAGAAGTTAGACACAAGGAGACAGTACACATTCTGAACTGAAAGAATTAGGCAAATATGGGAAGAACTCCAATCAGTTTTCAGAATGATGTGCTCAGCAAGCTCCTTAGGAAAGATAAGGTAAAGAGAAATGAGAAAAACATGTTACACAGATTATTACTCACACAAAGGCTTGAGAATAATTTAACAAGCATGGAACACAAAAAAAAAATTAGTTATGAAAAAAATATACCAAGACATTAAATCAACATAGTGTGTTCTAAGAACATTAGTATGGGCATTGCCTTGATGAAAAGGAGGCACACATGTGCATCAAAGGCATCCTGCAACCACTAATGTGCACTGTAATAACTTCTACCCCATATACTAGTACAAGTCACATCCAACACGGAGATCTGACATTTTAAGATGTGTGACACAGGGAATACAATGATGGAAATAGAGCAGCCATCGCTGCAACTCCACTTCCGTGCACAATAATCACAGTTGAGTGGAGAGTGTGATATGACTTTCTCACGTACTCTGGTGCCTCACATTTGACCATGTCCCCTGGAGGGGGAGACCTGGTGGCACTCAGAGGAAGGACAGCAAGTAGCCAAGAAGAGACTTGATACCCTATGAGAATATATAGGGGGACGTAATCCCCCTCAGGAACAGTCATAGGGGAGGGGAATAATGGGAAAATGGGGGGGAGGAATGGGAGGATACAAGGGATGGGATAAACATTGAGATGTAACAAGAATAAATTAATAAAAAAAAAAAAAAGAAAGAAAAGACCAAAAAATAAAAATAATAATAATAATAATCACAAGAGAGTAGGCACTGGCCATCCAAGGGACACACGCAACATTTGTCTCCCAGTCTTTCATCTGATGCAGCTTGGGATTTTCCCTTCCACACACCGGCCCCCTGATGTGCTAGCATAAGAGCAAAGCGCCTTGTTCTTAGAACTGAGCCTCTACTGCGCCTCCTAATGGAGAGCAGAGGAATTCATGGGTTGAATAATGTCATGCCTTCCATTTACAGTCCATAATTCCAGGCATACATCGCATAGATTTTCAAGAGAGGCTGGCAATAACCACTGGCCATTAGATATCTATACCTAAAAAAAAAAAAAAAAAAAAAAAAAAAAATGTTTTCTAAGGAAGGACCTGCATCAGCCAGGGCAGGAAAGCTTTAGCTTCTAGAGAGGCCATGGTTGGATGGTGGGAATGCTAAAGTAAAAGTTTGGTCAATAGATACATTAAACCTGCTATCCCTGTTCCAGCAGGAGTTTATAATTGGTCATAATGTAACAGCTTTTCCAGAGTGGCTACCTACAGTTGAATCTTATCTTGTAGAGGAAATTTTCAGATAGCTGCTCCTCTGGTGTGTGTTTCTGTGTTTCATCCTCCTCTGCATCTATCTTCCCAGGACCAGAAGTAGAAATGAAGCCAGACATCCTGGGCTTCCTTAACACCCAAACTGAACTAAAACGAAGCCATTTGGTCCATCTTAAGAGAAAGTTTACTTTTTTGTGACATCTTAAAGAAAAACTAAAATAATTACTCTGGAAACAGTAAAAAAAAAAAAATGACAATTTGTCAGAATTGCAAGACAAGGGCTGAAGAGCAGTGCTTTGAAATGAAGAATAGACGCGGACCGTCAGCAGAGAACACGCCACAGAAGTCAGCACCATCAGGGCTATTTGCCAAATGTTCTGAGTCCCCATGGGTGAAAAAGTAGATGTAGCAACAAGCTCATTACTGACCAGGAGAAACCACACAACTAACTCTGATCAGTCGGTTCCAAGGAGGAAGAATATGCATCATTTCTGGGCATATTTAATAGCAATGATGAAGCCTTCCAGAATATTCCTTTCTGCCATCATAATTTCCAGATGATGACCAGCTAGTGAACCTGGACCACAGACTGGGGACAATGTTGACTTGATAGTAGACCTACCTGAACATGAAACACAACAGAGAAACAAACCTTTAATGTTTAATCCACTAAGTGTGGGGCTTGCATGTTACCTACCTATGCTGACTGACAGAAACTCTCCACCTCTAAATCTCTTTCTAGATTTAATAGGCAATTAATGACCACTCCTTGTATGCTAGGTACCCTGAAATTTGCATGTTCACAATAACTTGCTATTTTACAGAAGTAGAAAGGGAGGCAAAGTTTCTGTTCATGTCAGTGGTAAATGCAAGGTCCGAAACCCGAGCAAGCCTAGGCTGGATGGTGCAGGCCTGCAATCTCAGTGCTTGTTAGTAAGAGAGAGAGTGGGACCGGGAAGTAAGGCCATCAGGGATGCATAGAAAGAGAGGAGCTAGTCTACATTTTATGAGACACTGTCTCAGAAGAAAGAAGGGCGGGGGGGCGACCTGAATTCTGACTTCACCCTTAGCCCTCATTCAATTGCACCCAGGATGCCATTTTTTCAACAAATCTTTTCTAATCCATTTTAGACCACTACTTTTAGCCTCCCCAAAAGTTTATAGTTGCCAGTGTTCCTGTGCATTAGAGATATTTTCTTCTTGAAATTGGCACATACTGGTAAAAATCTAACCTTTAAAAATCACTGTCTTCAGAGAGCACAGGAAGAGCTCAGAAGTGAGAGTTAAAAGAACAATTTTCCTTTTAGTAATGTCTTCCCTCCAGACAAGGGGGACAAAGGCAGCAATCTGAATGATCGGCTCTCCTGGACTCCTTATTAGCTGTCCCCAGCGAGAGCAGGGCATGGGCTTTGCAGCACGCTGCCACCATCACTATAGAAGCACTCATTTCCCCATTCTGTGGCTGAGCAGGTGCTGGATTCAAAGCTGGACGGTGACCCAGTTTACTGCTCGGCAGAAACAGAACAACACCCCAGCTGGGGAGAAGACATTCCAGCTTCACTCTTTTCAAAGATATTTGTATAGATAAATGGAAGTTTATGTGAGCACAGAGAATATATTGTCCTCCAGATGCACATGTGTGACTTCAATTCAGCCAGCAGTCATCATTATAATAACTGAGGTTTATAGAAGGTTCTTTTTCTAGAAGGATCCCAAAGAGCTTCACAAAACCCTCACAAATTACGGGCAAAAGCCTTCTTTCAGATCCACATGGAGAACCTCTGTGCTAATATTGCGCTTTCCCAGAACAACACATCCAGATGTCAGTGAGAGACTACCCACGTGTCAGAATAGAACAGTGGAGTCAAAACTGACCAAGGAGTCAGAACAAGTGGAATTTTGCCCCAAATACATATAATAGCTATGTTTCTTCTCACCTGTAGTATTGTAAATGACAGCTGCTTACAGCTACCTGCTAGCTTGCACAGTGGGCCAATGTTGACAGTAAAAGAAAGAGTGGCATTGTTGTACCCTCCCGGAAACTTCATGGGGGTTAAGACATAGAGAATCGGCCTCTGCCTTTTTCTTCTTGCCACACAGACACAGGTTCACTTGCTCCAGTTTTAATAATATGGGTAAAAACCAGCAAGTCAACTGCAAACTATTCCTAAAACAAAGCAGCTCCAGTATAAACGAATTTTGGTTTCCACTTGATAAATTACTGTTCGGCCTGGGGTCCCTCCCACCCTTATAATCAGGACTTGAGTTGGAAGGGGATTTAAGTTAAAGCTTTGCAGTTCTTTCTAGAGAACTGAATCATTTTTCTTTGATATGCCTTATCTGCACTCGCACTGACCCACCCATACTATATGTCAGAGGCTGAGTTCAGATTCACATTTAGTTCTTTAATTCAAGGCCCAAATCAAATTTAAATATTCTAACAAATAATTATGTTTACATATACTATGTGCGTTTCATTAAAAAATTGTACATTTGAAATATTTTGTCTTTTAAGCCAAAGAGATCTTTGATGCCAAACTATACTTTATTTAGGCATATATTCAAAATCATCACACATTTTCACAGTAAAGTGAGTCTCCTTGTTCAACTAAAGCGATATGTTCTGAGAGGTCATTGAATTGCAATGGGAGTCTTAAAATCATATAATGGGGACTGGATAAGTATCTCAGTGATTAGGAGCACTTATTGCTCTTCCAGAGGACCCAAGGTTGGTTTCCAGCATCCATCAGGCGGTTCACACATAACTGCAGACAACTTCAAGGTGTTTTAATGCTCTCTCTGCCCTCCTAGTACCTGCTCTCCCTCTCTCTCTCTCTCTCTCTCTCTCTCTCTCTCTCTCTCTCTCTCTCTCTCTCTCTCTCTCTCTCACACACACACACACACACACACACAAATAAATAAATAAAAAAGCATTGAAAATAAATCTTAAAACAATAAAAGTTTTTAAAAACTTGTAAGAGCTACATTAAATAGCATAAAAACTGGACAGCTTCAAATTATGTCATAAAGTCCATATCAAAAAATCAATTTAGGAAAATAAAAAACAAAATAGTCACCCATATGGGTATTTTGAGGTTTAATAACCTATTACAGTAATAGACAAGCAAACTAAAACAAGACTGAAGATTTTCTTTTCTTTGTGCGAGAGCAAAGAGTAGAGTGTGCAGTGGCTAGTGTGGCATATTTTCAGTTTATCCTAGGCACGTCTGTGTGAGCTTTGGGAGTGCCAGATTCTGAGTAGCTTACAACTAAATCCTTTGAGACATACTACATTACTTCTTTACCTGGAGCAGCCCACGCTCGATTACATGCAGATGCTCCAAGGCCAGCCTCCCTGCTGCCAATTGGCATAAATCCATACAGTAACCCCAACTTCAGGGTTGTATGTGTGACTGGCTGAGGCTTTGATGGGTAAGGCAAGGAAGTTCAATTTTTCCCATCCAAATTCTACTTTCTTTTTTTTACAAAGTTACAAGTTCTAGTCCCAAAAGTATGCTCCCCATGCCTTGCAAACACATATCCATCTTTGATTTTATTTCTTATGAAAACTAACTTAAGACAGTGCAGGTGAAAAATCAGCCCATTGCTAGTGGTATAAACTGGCATGCAAGATACTCAAAAACAGAGCTACAAAATTCTTTCTCCCTTTGCTAAATAGCATGTAGATCAAGTACCCCACTCAATGTTCCAGTGCACAGCTCCTTGGCAGTATTAGACCCATATAATTCAGAGTTCACCTTTAGTTCTCATGGCTGCCTATGGCCAGCTGAACTTGTGGGAGACTCATAAGTAACCTCTGTAGACTGCAGCAGGCTGCCTGGGTTTGTTCTTGGCAACACATATTCCTCTAGAGCACACCACTGGTCCCTGTGGATCCCTTCTCAACATCTACTTGTGCATCACGACTGTCACCTATTATGAAAGGACCAAAAATCACAAGATTCATATCTTCAACTACTTTCCCTAAAAAAAAAAAAAAAAAAAAAAAAAAAAAAAATGTTTTTAAATATAGGAAACATTCAATACTGTTAGCCAAGATGAGGATGCCAAGATGGGTTAGATGTTATGTGAGAGATGGTAGAGTGTAAGACAAAGTATACTTTCAGAGATCTGTCTGGGAGGGGAGGAATACAAAACACACTTATGCCCATGTGCTTTAGTGTAGTCGCTAAGTAGCATGGTTTGAAAGAGGTGGTCAGAACAGCTGGCCTAGGAAAGCCCACAGTGGTAGAATGGCAGCACTAGGAGTGGCCAGTACTAAATAATTCAAGGGTAATTTTTCACCCATATTCTCTTATTACAGGAAAATCTTCTCTGTTTTAATTCCACAGAAAAGTAGCCTGGACTTCACACACTGAATGTAAACTGTGTGTATAATGAAGGTGTAAGCCTGGGTCCAGGAGGCTTCTATATGCCAGTCTCCTGAAGTAAATGTCGATCTGCCCAGTTGACTTCCCAACTTCTTTGACTATATATATATATCATAATTCTGGTAAGCCTTGAAGTGAATCATCCCCATAGTTGGGTTTAATATTTTGATTTTTTTAACATACATGCATATACAGCTAACACGTTGGAAACCTTTATCTAAATATGTGAGGTGCAAAGCAAGCTCATAGTGTACATCTTATCAATATATCAAATAGGCTACAGATGTTTGCACTGCACAGTAGGCAAATTTCTCATGATGCCCATTACTAAGCAAAATAAACACTATGGGCACCCTCTCCATTAAACTTCTGCCAGGAGATACCTGCTGGTTCTTCCTAGGAATTTAGGAATTACTGATGCCTTGTTTGCAAGGACCCTGTGTCAGCCAATGAAAGCTTTGCCTCAGGCCAAAAGCATACCAGGCAGTGGTGAATTTTTTATGAGACAGAGTTTGGATTGATTCCTAATTTAAATAATCTTGTACATTTCTACAAGAGTGGAGATGAGACGTGACAGTTTAATTTTCTCTACCATTTGAATAAAAGAAAGATGTTGTAAAGTATATTCCATCACTTGGGACTAGCCTAAAATTACTCAGGAACGATGCCACTCTGGGCGTCTCCGCATCACTAGTGTTCTTACACCCCTTCCTTTCCACCTCTGACTCATGAGCATCCCTGTCCCTGTGGCTCCTCTGCTACAGGTGTCATATCACTGTTGACCGCTCACAATCGCCACATCTCCTCTGGAATGTTTACTTTTCACTGACTTCTGAGTGTATAAGTCATTTTGTAATTGCTGTGATAAATAGCATGGCCGAGGTGGCTTAGAGAAGAAGGAATTTATTTGGCTTAGGGATACAAAGGACTAGAGTCCCCGGTGGTGGGGACAGCACAGCATCAGTTGGTAGACATGGTGGCTGAAACAGGAAGCTGAGAATTTACATCTCAACCACAAGCACAAAGCAGAGAGCAAAAGGAAATGGTATAAGGCTTTTTCCTTCAAAGTCCACCCTATCGATGTACTTCCTCTGACAAGGAAAGGCATCCTTCCCAAACAGTGCCACCAGCTAAGGAATAGCTGTTCAGATACCTGTGAACGTGGGAAACACTTCTCATTCAAACTTCTGCACTGAATGTTTGCATTTTAGCTTCGTCTTGAAATTCTTGCTTTACTGTTGATGGGGATATTTGAAACTGCATTCCAAATGCTTAATGGGATATCTGAAACCCCATTTCTTATACTCAGTTCCCTTTAAAAAATAAACAAGAGCCACGTAAACATGTAATACGTAATGCATGCAGGGAGGAATGCCCTTGAGCTTCAGAATGTGTGTGGGTGTAGGTGTGTGCGTGATGGGGGTCTGGTGCTATGCACTTGAGGAGGCCAGAGAAGAACAATCTCCATCAATCTCTCATTCAATTCCTCCAAGACAAGGTCCCTGAGTGAGCTTAGATCTCACTGTATTTCTGGTAGTCTGGTTGCCAATAAGCTCCAGTGATTCTATTATCTCCACCCCCACCCCAGTGCTGGGGTTACAGGCACATGCAGATATGTTGGATTTATAGCTTGGGTGCTACAGATATGAACTCAGCTCCACATGCTTATGTAGAAGGCACTCTTATCCTTCAAGTAGTATTCCCAGCTCCAAGCACCAGAATCTTGATGCCAATGTTAAGATCATCTCACATTGGATCATGTCTAACATACCTGGAAAGATTAGTTATTGTATTAGTCTAGGTTTCGATAGATAGATAGATAGATAGATACATAGATAGATAGATAATAGATAGATGAATTTATTTAGTTGGGTTTGAAATAGTAACAACACCAGCATCACAGCTGAAAAGTGAAAACTAGTGGTTATTCCATCCTTAAGACTGGGTACGTCAGCAGTCAGAGCAGTCCCACATGGCAATAGTCACCGCAGCAGTCCCAATCTGGCCCCATAAACTAAGGAGGTTCCTTGTCCCTACTCTATCATGGTAGACAAAAATACTGGTTCTGCGAGCAGTGAAAGAGTCAGTAGCAGCAACAGGACAAATTAGCTCAGCAGCAAGAACAAAGGGCAAGGTGGGGGGAGGGGGACTCATGGGAGGGAGCACAGGGAGGGGGCGGAGAGGAGTCGAGCTGATATTCTTTCTCCCCTGCACTTTTAATCTGGACTGCTACCAGATGGTGCCACCAATAATCAGATCAAGACAATCAGAACACCTCCTTGGGCTGGGGGAGGGGGCGTTCCTTACTAGGACTATTCTAATTTGTGGAAATTTAACATTAAAACAAATTATAATCATTATCTTAAGCACAGACACCATGGACTTGTGTGCACTGGTTTTGTGCTTCCATACTGGACATTCAAGAACACCAGCAGGCAGTGTTAAGGAGGTCCAGATGAGCCCCTGGAAGCGTGCTCAGTGCAGCAAATTCTGCTGACCTCTCTCTCTCTCTCTCTCTCTCTCTCTCTTTCTCTTTCTGTGTGTGTGTGTGTGTGTGTGTGTGTGTGTGTGTGTGTGTGTGTGGCTTCCTTCTGTGAGAGCTGTGAGTAGTCACTGCAGGGAATACCATCAACTCAGGCTTCCACTGTCAGTGATTTGAGTTTCAGGGTGAGATCTTGATCTGCCTTGTTAACTGTGAATGAGTTATTAGCGTTTCCAATCTGCTAACATGCATTTTTATTTAATATGGAAAACTAAATGAATAGCTTTTCCTCCTATGATACTCTGTGAAAGGCCTGTTAAGCTAACCCATTACTTTGAAGCAGCTTTTGCCACTGTGGGGTACAGGGCATCTACCACAGGCAGAAGCTTCTAAATAGTCCTGTCCACCTTCCAATATCTTCCTCGCCATGCCAAAATGTTCTAGTCATAACCTCCAATACAGCACAAAATGAGCATCCTGTGGCATTTGAAAGTAAGGAGGAGAGTGGTAGGCTTACCATTTTAAACCCAGAGCTGCACGGGTGTTGTGCAATCCTGAAAATAATCACACCTACTGTATTTCTTTCTTTCTTTCTTTCTTTTTCTTCTGTATTTCAAACATACAGAATACAGAAACCCAAAGCTTTGCTCTTCTCAAAGAATGTTTTTAAGTGCCTATAGAAGGGACAAAAACGTATGAATAATCTCTCCTCTCTGTCTTTGTCTGTCTGTCTCTGTCTCTGTCTCTGTCTCTGTCTCTGTCTCTGTCTCTGTCTCTGTCTCTGTCTCTCTCTCTCTCTCTCTCTCTCTCTCTCTCTCTCTCTCTTTCTCTAGCTAGCTATCTCTGTCTCCTTCTTTCTCTCTCCCTTCTTCCCTCTCTCTCTCCTCCCAAGGAAGAAGATAATAGTATATGTAATTATGACATGAATCAATGACCATTTCTTTGAGTTAGAGATGCTGTCATGTACTGAAAATGATATCTTAATCAACAGAAGACTACACTTGAGATGGTAGGCCCAAAAGATTATAGTGGGAGTTGAAAAACTCCTATAGCACAGTGACTGCACAGCTGTGATGACGTAGATATCATGGATTGTTCATATGTTCGTGATGGTGCCAGTGCAAACAGACCTACTGAGCTTCCACATACTGGACGTTATTAGAATATGTGCAAACAAACAGTCCTCTACAATGATTAGGACTTGATAATAACAAATGACTGTGTTCCCGGTTTCCAGCATTTACTATGATTTTTACTGTTGTTTTATTACGTATTCTTAGTTTTGAAAAGTCCACTGTGAAAAAAAGCACACAATGTCATACAGCTGCCTCATGATTCTCATTTTACCAACTTTCTTGACTACATCAAGAAATCACATCAAAGGCTCAATCTTCACCATCTATATTATGTACATACACTCCATCATCTTCACATGCAGGCAAAAGTGACACACTTCTCTGCACTTAGGTCTTCATTTAGGGACACGTGGTCAAATTTGCAAAGTTTGATCACCATGTAAAAGGCAAAGAGGGAGTTAGTGGCAACATGGGATAAAAAGAGTCTTTGCGTTGAGCACTGCTGTGTCTTTAATGGCACCACGTGGGCATCCCAGAGCATCACCTTTTGTGATGCACACACATGTGCAGTTCAGGGCTCTAAAGCTCTGCAGATGCTGAGAGGCGTTGAGAGCGGGGCAGCGCCTTGTCCATCAGCATCATTAGATGTTCCTAAGATGCAACGAGCACATGCTCTTCTGTCAAACTGAAACTTCATATTCCCATGAAGTGCATGTGCCATCAACACCCCAACACATGGTAATGTGTGCATCATGAACTAAGACAAAAGAAAATATATGTCATCTTAAAATGTCTCATTTTGCTTTTCTCTAGCCCTCATTTTACTTATAATATTTTATATTATTTTCTGAATATAATCTTCAAATTTCTTACAACTACTAAAGAATAAACTGCATTGTTTATAATAATGGTAAAATTAAATCGCTGACCTGGTGCATCCTATATAAAACACAGGCTAAGAGGACACTTTAGAACAAGAGACAATCTGACTTCACACACACCCAAGGACCACCATTAAAATAAGCTTTTCTTACATGTTAAACCACACTTTCAAGTAACAAGACCCATATATCATCAAAGGAAGTTTTGGGAGCTTTAGTTCTTGTTCATTTACTCACTGGTATTTTGAAAATCTTAACACTGTCCAATCAGTCTTAGAACATATGAAAAGTTACTTATAATTGTATCTGCTTATTATTATTAGTGAATGGATATTATTAGTCCCTTAAAAACAGTTCTAAAATATCAGCAATAAAATAGTATTTCTCCATCCAAGGCCAGGTAAAATAATATGATGCCAAAGTAGAGAAGGAATTCTTAGAGGAAACAAAATCTAAAATGTATAAAATAAAATTGTAGCTACATAGTATGTAGTTATGTTCATGTGTGTAAACTTATAAGTGATTAAATTATTTAAGTTCCTCTAATGGCATATAAACAAACAGAGAGAGAGGAGAGAGGGGGAGGGGGGAAAAGATTACAATGTAACCATTGGGAAATAATTTGAACATAAATAGAACAGGAAAATATAGGCATTGAGCAATCCTAAAAATAAATAGGAAAGGATGAGGCTTAAAAATAATTTTATAAAGAATATATACTCTCAAAATAGAGGAAAAGACATGCAAATCATGAAGAAAAAAATGTTAAAGACTCACAGCCTCACAAACTCTAAGGGTAATCAAATAAGCCCACACTAGTATCATCTGTGAGACTTGCTGCATCTGCACAATGCTAGGTGGCCAGTAAAGAGAAGTCGGGGTAGGTTCTGATGATCAGGTTGGATAATTAATAGTATAAGTGTCCCTAAAACACATAACCAAAGAAATGTGGTTTTGAAAAAGTCCATTTTCCACAAGGAAGCAATGCAAAGCATGTTTACTGTGGTATTATTTGTAATTACTACAAAGCTACAAAGCAATCCAGAGCTCGTGATTAAGGAGAGTACTGCTGAGCTCGATAGAATGCATCAATTAAGCGAGTAACTTACTCATACACCACAAGATAGATATGTCTCAGAGGCATGCCCAGCAGAAAGTGAAATTACATATTAGGTATAATAGCATTATGCAGATACTTACAACCCAAAACTCTACACTATGGTGATCATCCTTATTATTATTGCTGTAGAACAAATCACTCCAAAATTTAGGTGACTTACAATAATAACATGTTATGTATTAAATTATGTCTTCTGGATTTCTATTCTAAAGCCTCGAGCCCTGGTATGATTATATGACAGAATTAGGAATAACAACAGAGTTAAGGTTAAATGAGGCTACAGTGTGGAACCCTCGTCAAATGTGATTAATATTTTTATAAAAAGAAATACCAGAGAACTAATCATCGTCCTCCTCCTCCTCTCCCTCCCCTTTCTCCCCATCCTCTTCTGCTCCCTTCTCTTCCTTCCCTCCCTCCCCTCTTTCTCTCTCTTCTTATTTCTCACACTCACCTTCCATGTCTCCCTACAACAACATGTCACAATAAGAAGGAAACTGACACAAGGCAGGAAAGATCTTCAGTAGCAGCCAAACATGCTGGTACCCTGAGCTCATACTTGATTACTGGGGATGTACAAAAAAATACATTTGCTAAAAAAATGAAAAAAGTATCAATAAAATGACTCATAATGATATTCTGCTATACCCATAGATCAATGCCTTACTCAGTCATCATCAGAGAAGCTTCCTCCTACACAAACAGGAACAGATACAGACGTGGAGGAGGGGAGGGAGAGAAGGAGAAGGGGAAGGAGGGAGGGATAGAGAGAGTGAGTCAGAGTCCTTCAGACTCACAGCTCTAAATGGAATACATCCACAAAATCCCTCCCCTCAGAGCTCAGGGAACCTGTAAAGGAAGAGGCAGAGGGAACGGAGGACACCTGGAGAACAGGGTCCCCTGAGTCAACTGAGCAAGACTCGGTCACAGAGACTGAAGTGCCATGTGCACAGCCAGCACGAGGTCCTCTGCATTCACATTTTAGCTTTCAGCTCAGTATTTTTATGGGAATCCTGAGTGTGTGAATTAGTGGGTCTCCGGTTCTTGTGCCTTCTCTTGGAGCTCTTTTCCTCCTCTTGCCTTGTCAAGCCTCAGTGTGATTTTTTTTGTATTATCCTATTGTATTTTATTTTGTCATAGCTGGTTGTTATCTCTTAGAAGCCTACTCTTTTCTTTTCTTTCTTTCTTTCTTTTTTTTTTTTTTTTTTTTTTTTTTTTTTGCCCTGAAATATCATTGTTTTTAATAGCTGAGTAATAATCCGTTGTATAAATGTATCACATTTTCTTTTCTCTTTTAATTTAATTAATTTATTCAGAGTACACCTCAAATTGTTATCCCATCCCTTGTATCCTCCCATTCCTCCCTCCCTCCCACTTTCACCATATTCCCCTCCCCTATGTCTGTGACTGAGGGGGAGCTCCTCCCCCAGTATATGGTCACAGCCTATCAAGAAGCCTACTCTTCTAGTGAGAGACAGAAAGAAATGGAGCTGGAGAAGAGAGGGGGAAAACTGGGAGGAATAAAGGAAGGGGAAACTGTAACCAGGATGCATTGTGTGAGAAAAGAACCTATTTTCAATGAAGGGGGAAATGATTTGCATCATATAAGCCACTACTACACAATGAATTGCTGTAGCAGGCTGTGTCAACAAACACAGCACTTAACATTCAGGCTGGGTATGTGTCGTCGATGGAAAATGTCTATTGAACTCAGTCACAGTTAGGGTAGCTATAATCAATTAAGGCTTGATCATTTCTCCCTTGGCACCTGAGGACTACAAAGTCCTGAGCCCTCAGCATCTCTCTATTCTATGCAGAAGTGGGCTCTTGAGCAAGGTAGCCTCGGCTGAACTTCTTATGTATTGACTCAGTCCCATGATGAGTATCCCATCAAGAAGAACGCCAGGAAGAGGCTATGGTCCCTATAATGATGTAGCTTTGGATGTCAAAGTATAGGGACGATTAGACACTGCCTGATGATTGGAGGCAAAATTGGCAACAGATTTTGAAAAGAATTTTCAGAAACATTTAAAAAAATTACCGTGTGTGTGTGTGTGTGTGTGTGTGTGTGTGTGTGTGTATGTGTGTGTGTTAAAGTACCATTGTAGGTATGAATCTAGATAGAACTTAATAGGGGTTAACCAAGCAATTAGCCTACCATATAAAATATTCCTGACCCCCTTGTACGTGTGTGAGCATTTTATAATATTACTCCCAACAAAAATATAAGTATGATATAAAAATAGATATGAAGAGTTGAATATTTTTCTTATAGGCCCCATTCACATCAACCAGGACACTATCAACTAAGAATTTGGCATGTGTTTATTATATTTAAAAATAGGTTGTCATAAATTTGATAAATAAATATATATATATATATATATATATATATATATATATATATATATATATATATATAGTGTGTGTGTGTATTTGTTCGTGTGTGTACACAGATGTGCAAACACATGCATGCTGTGAAGACCACAGGTTGATGTTTAATGATTTTTCTCAATTGTTTACCTTAGTTTTGTAGACCATCTCTGTCCAACCCCCCAGTATGAAAAACAGTCTCATAATTATAGTACACACACACACACACACACACTTTAAAGCACCATTCTATGTATAGTTTAGTCAGTAGAAAACAATGAGTCTGTAACTGTGTCAGTTCTGTTTTTAGTTTCCAGAGGTCATGTCCACTTCTCTCTTACTTTTGGATGCCTGCCTCTACCATGGAAAAATTCTGAATTGGTTTACTGGAGAATGAGAAGCCATATGAAGCAGAGCTGAGGGGTCCCAGCTGTAGCCATCAGACTGGCCCATTTCTTCCCTTGACAACCTGATTTGACAGCTCATCACAGATACATGAACAAGCTCAGACCATCAGAGCTCTCATGGATCTCCACACCCAAAAGAAACACAAATTGGTGTTCTAAGCCACTGAATATTAAATTAATATGGTCCACAGCAACAATAAATTATACATTCCTGAGGTATTAGTCTCTAAGTTTTTTAGGTCTTCACTATTATCTAAGATAAGCCAGAATAAGAATGAATAAAAGTAAAACAAGTTGAAAATTTAAGGTTATATTGATAGAAGGACCAAAATCTAAAAGGGCCAATATTTTGATCTTTTATTTTGACTGCCATGATAATAAAATTCCCAAGCCAATTATTAAACCTGTACTTGGTAGAAGGTTATACACCATGAACCAAATACCAGTTTAAAATATTAAAACAGGGCCTGGGGTAATGGATCTGTGTTTCAGAGCACTGGTTTCTCTTCCAGAAGATCCATCATCAATTTCTAGCACTCACAACTGTCTATAACTCCAGTTCCCAGAGATCTGATGCCCTTTTATATCCTAGGCAAGTACAAGGCATGCTAATGGTGCCCAGACATGCATGCAGGCAAAACAACTACACACATAAAAACCAATACATATTTAAAATATCAAAGCAACAGAATCACACCAATTATAATAAGAAGCTACAATCCAGAATGTGCATACTTGCTAATACAAATACTAGCTGTAGTTAATCTTCATTTATTCCCTAGGATAAATAGATATAAAGTAGACAATTGCTACTTCTATTCTGTATAGTGGCAATTCAAAACAAATTACCCTGCCATGAATGGGGCTTAGTCAATTCAATTTCCCCAGCCAAAAATTCTCAGGATCTGCAGTGAGATTCAGAAATAGAAACATTTTTTTTATAACTTATCCAGTAACATCTTTATGACTTAATCTTTTTAAAAATTAATTTAATAGTATAAGGACTTTTTCTGGTACATGGTTCATTGTTTGGTAATTAAAAAAACAAATAAATAAAGATAATCTCAACAGCACCCTCCACTGGTCAGGACTCAGATAATGCAGATATACTCCAAAGATAGAGACACAACAGGGAGATATGAGAGACTGTTCCTCACATTGTCGCTACAAAATATGTATGTTGGGGTATCGTCCAGATAACTGAGAACCCAGCACGAACTCCAATGATAAAGTCTTCACATTTACACAAGGGCAGGGATGGTTGTGGCTTTATAGCTATTTCATTTTCATTTGATTTTGCTCTTTATGAAAAAAACTAATCTTATCAACAGCTTAACTCAAAACCATCATAACGTTTCGTGTGTGCAACTTTTTAATGTCAAAATATTCACAAATCAGAAAAAAGTGAAGCTTTTTTACAGACTAGATGTTCTAAGGTTGTGGTTGAATCATTTAGATGTAAGTGTGTGAAGAAAGAGAGAGGGAGAGAGAAAGAGGAGAGAAAGAGAGAGAGGGAGAGAGAGGGAGAGAGAGAGAGTTTCAGGGGCTTCAGGGAGGCTTGGCACATAGAACAGATGAAAACTAATTGTGAAGTGAGGCAGCCATTACGGTCTTGTCCTCTTGGAGCAATGCACATTAAGACAATGGTGGGAAATCAGTGTCACTAGGTCAAGGGCACTTGACAGTTCAGAACCAATAAATGCTCTTCAATCATATTTACACAGGACACATCTCTTTAAGAGAAAGTGATTTCCACAGCCATAATCTCTACTCATGTGAAAATCTCAAGGCTTTTGTGGAAGTTCCTATCCAGTACATATTTCTGCTGTCAGACTACTTCTGTCACCCGCATTTAAACCATGAAGTGCATTCACTGCTGATTCGACTATTATGGCAGGAAAATGACCTGTAACATTCTTTGGAGGAGCTTGGCACTTTGCATAGATTAGAGGAATACAAGAGGAAATACTGTGTTAGCAACGAAGTTTATGGAAAGTCGTGCAACTACACTTTACATTTCATAGAATACAGAGTCTGTCTGATTTGTGAGACTAAGGCAGGGGACCTGTCAAGGAAGAAAAATCTGCATATTCTCATATTTTCAAGGGCAGTTGTCAACTTTTTTCCATCTACAAAAGCTTGATGGTAAGTGACAAAATGAAAAATGTGCCAAAATTTATTATTTGACCTTTTTTTTTAAATGGCTCTGATGTTCAAAGAACTTAATAGATGGGAAAACGGGAGCATATGTTTTACTAGGATGGGGAGGTAGACAAAATTTGAGAGCAATCTGATTGCAATTGATAACAAATGTCTCAATTTTGTATGACACTTTAATGGAAGTTACCTTGGTTTGACATGGGGGGTGGGGGTGGGGCAGGCTAAACTTGTATTTCTCAGAAGTAACATTGGACTATCCCTGATTAATTTGTAGCAACCGAATAGATCTGACAGACAAATTTCTGGATCTGCACCACACCCTCGTGGGTGAAAGTGAGCATTCATTGTGAGTATCCCACATCCATGATAACCTGTGTGTGTGTGTGTGTGTGAGAGAGAGAGAGAGAGAGAGAGAGAGAGAGAGAGAGAGAGAGAGAGAGAGAGAGAGAGAGAGAGAGAGAGAGAGGGGTCAGCTCTGGGCACTGGGCTCTGTTTACACCAAGAAGCTTCACCTAGACTCACAGCCTTAGAGAAACTCAGCCCCTCCCAGGTGATTTCCAGATGAGAAGAGGGAAGGAATAAGAAGTGATTAACCATTTCACTGCTAACTGAAGAGAACTGATCCATTCAAAAGCTTCTTTCTCCCAGTTCACTGGTCAGGTATCAAAGCACAGTCTTGCTTCCTGACCCAGGATGGAATTTTATTCCTTAATCATATCCTCCTAGCTGCTTCACTGGCTAGCTCCAGAGAGAGCACAGCCCATTATTTACTAGAATTAAGGAGCTTGGGGAGCCCAGGTGGAGGGAGACAGAGGGCATTTTTATCATAGTAGCACTCTCCAGCATCAATACAGCTAAAGGTCAGCCTGCATTTCCATCAAAACCTCCCGATTTCCAGCCATTTATAACTTGGCTATAAAAATCACTCTTGGCTGCAATTCGGTAAGTGGTGCCTCAGCTGAGCGGAAAATTGTCTGCTCTCTCGGCGGCTGTTGGTTTGTTTTGGTTTGCCTTTTGTTTTTGTGATTTGAGAAAAACAGTTATTTGAAAGACACCATTTAAACGTAACCCTTCTGAAGGAGAAACGTGAACAACTTAAAGCACTCGTTTGTATTTTCACTACCAGTGGTTTCAGCTCCACAGTGAAGGGTGGACTGGTCCCATTTACTTTGGGCATTTCCAAGAAGCTAAGAAGGCCGTGTACTTCAAAGGCAACTGGTTAACAGAAAGCACTGTCTTGAGGTTTGTATTGTGGGTGTGGATGACCAGCTGTAGAATGAGGGCTGCAGCCTAATTTCCTCCAATTAAGACTGAGCCTTTGTGCTGCCTGGAGCCCCGTTTTAATTTCCATAGGGTTACCTTGGAAGTGTAGGAATGGACGCAGGACGATCCAATAAGGAACCTCCTGGTCCTCTGGGTGAACCCAATCATTCCATCTCGAACCTCATGATTTCCCTAGGTTGTTGCACCAGACCTATTACTAGGCTTGGGTCTGGGTCAGGCTTTCCTTTCTCTTACACTTGGTGGAACCTGGCAGGCAGCATAGATCAAAGACCCCGTGGTGGCCGTTGGGGATGCAGGGAAGCTGAGAGTTGAAACAGTGCGAAGTGAGGCCAGCCCACTGTGTAAGCCAGAGGAAGAAGGTGCCAGCAAGAAGCTTCCTGTTGGGTATCCCTAGCCCCCAAGGAACGGGGTTCTGGGGGAGGATCCTGGATCCGCTCTGGTCAGCTGCCTGACACCCCATGGTATCTGTTTCCGGTGTTTCTAGGAGAAAGGACCACTTATGTTTCACGAACAAAGAAACACAAATAGAAAGGCCTCTGAGGTTTTGAGAAACAGTGAATAGTCTCGGGCTAGGGGCTAGAGGCTACCTTTTAACTATTTCCTGAGTTTTTAATAAATGAAAAGAGGGCATTCTAACTCTTTTCTCTTGGGGCAGTGCACCAAAAGCTGGGAGCCACAGAAACTGCAAGGCCAAGACGATTTGCATCTCCCCCTCAATCTCTACCCCTGCAACTATAAATGGAAAAGCTCTAGGACCTTGAATCTCCTGCCAGATGTGTTATCCTCCAGCTGTTCTGAGGCTCTCTTACCTGGGCTGCCTAGTGCTCATCGGGACCAATACGGCTGAGGACAGATTATGGAGAAGCAAAGCGCTTGTTTGATGTATTGCCTGAGCTTGAAGGCTCTGCATGCAGAGCAGGATAAAGAAGACTGAAGAGCCAGAATGATGGGGGCAAAGGGCAGCTCTCTGCAGTTCCTGTGTTTACCAGAAGTCTAAGGGCCTACCTTTGAACTAGCTCCTTAAGCGTGTTGTGAAGCCATTTTTAACTAGAGGCTAGCAGAAAGCAATCATCTGTGAGGATGCTGACTTTTGAGTATTTAGAGATTATTTATAATCTTGATGTAGGTTCTTTGAAGCAAGGAGGTAGGCTTCTTGCAAAAACACCTTTGGCATACGCTCAGCATACCGGGAGGATTCAGGGTCCCAGGTGTAGTCGACTTTTATGTCACTTGTTTCCACCGCTGAGATGAACAATCTGTTTCACAGTTGCCCCGGCAGTCTTCCACCACCTTAGTTTACATTTGCAATGACTTGTTTGTTTCTGGTTCCTTCTTCACTCCGTGGCTTTGTCTAGCTCTTACTTTATACCCACAACACTCTCCCTTACTCATCTGGAAATGCTAATATTATTCTCACGGTTTCTAATGGTTGTTTTTCTCTTTATACATATTACAATAAAATTTAGTTTATCCAATTAGTATATCAAAATGAATAATTAGTCATAAGCACGGGCTGAAGAAACCTTTGGAAGGCACACTTGCTTATTACTCTGGTAGCTCTCTGGCCCGTTTCTAAATTCAAGACTGCACTAAGCTGGTTTAGTCTGGGACTGTTATAGTTCTTATTTTAAACTCGTAAAAAAAAATCCCTTGTTTTAAAGTCAAAACCAGTTTTTTAATCTCTATCAAATACAAAAGCAAATTCCATTTGGATCCAATATTAAATTCATCATGAAATCTATTTAGATCTATTTGACACATTCTGGAAACATTTGGTTGAGCTTTAAAAATGAAGGAAAGTGACTGAGCTGTAACAGGTGAACACAACACGCTGGTTAAGAACATAGTAACCAATAGGCCTCGGGATGTACACAGAGGCAGAGATTGGTAGGAACGGTGTTTGTCTGGAGGCAGGGACCATTCCAAAAACACAGGTGAGAGCAAAGCAGACGCCAGTAGATAAGGGAAGACAACAGATGCTGCTGTGAATCCAGACCTGGACAGTGTGGTGACTAATATTGGGACAGAGAGGAAACTCCTTATCCCCTCAGTATTTAAAAGGTTACATAGTACTTTTCATGGCAAGCTAAGTACTACTACCATTACTTACACATAAAAAGAAATTGAAAGTAAAAGTTTTCTCTCTTCATTGTGTATAAGGCTGAAGGAGAGAAAGGCAGCTTTGGGGCTCAGGGTCCTTTAATACTCTATACAGAACAAAGATTTTTCGGGGTGGTGGTGGTGGTATGTTTTGTTGTGTTGGTTTGTGTAGTGATGGGATTTGAAACCAGAACCTCTCCAGGTGGGAAGTGGATCTCTGAGCTGTATTCCAACCCCATAGCACAAGGTTTGAACACAATACAGGTGGGGAATGATAACAGGTCTTAGCTGAAACAGCTGGGCTCAGCATTTCTGGGTTCCACCTTATTCTCTGATGCATCTGAGGTGGGAGCTCCAAGAAAGAGCATTAACTACTCCTGGCTGCCATTTCTTGAACAGCCATTTATGGGCATTCCATAAGTCTGAGCCCTGGCAGCACCTCAGTCACATCAAACCAGCAGTGGATCTAACAGTCCTAACTACTGCCATGCAATCCGCTAACCTGTGCAGGACACAGACACCAAGATATGCACATCTCTTAAAATACAATACAGGGAACTTAGCTACTGTGGCCGTAAGGAGCAGGAAAGGACAGTGCTCTCAGGGGGCCAAATTGGGGGGGGGGATGATGTATGCTATTTGATAAGATATTAATCTTCCTTGACACTTCTGGATAATCAACTGGAGTCATTCTTGGGAACAATCGCTTTTCAAGGATAAAAGGGAACGAGCAGGGAGGGGCTTATTCCATCTGACAGTATCCCGATGACGGGATGCTGACTGGCTTGAGTTTATCGAAGGCCACTTGCCAATTAGACTTAAGCATTTCCTGACAAGGCGGTATTTGTACAATGTTTTGTGTTCCATTTATCTCATCCACCCTGGAGTCGTCTCAGGAGACTGTGTGTGGGAGACCCGTAACAGGTCAAAGCTATTATCCTCCAGGTTGATGTTGTGAAATGTTCCCTGTATCTCTGAGAGAACTGGCATCCTCTGCAAGTCTCTAGGCCAGCTGGGCACAGAGAGACAGTGTCTGCCTCTGCCTCCATAGAGACAAATGCAGGATGACTGATAAACCGTGGAAAACAAGGAACCTGGTACCATGCAGGACATCATAAGAGGGGTAGTGACTCAAGTTAGCTGCAAGGCAAGAGGAGGTGGCAATCCCCTACACTAGAGCACAAGAGACAGGAGAAAAAGGAGTGTCACATGGAAGTCGCTTAAGAAGGATAAAATATTAAATCCAGTCTTTTCATAGCAAAACCGGATTAGGGAGTGTCCAGTTGAGAAGACTACTGCAGTCTGGGGTTTTTGTGAACATGCTAGTATGACAAGCATTTAAATATAAAACTGAAATTGTTATTCAATTCATTACTTCCTCTGTTAGAACTCAATTCTCTGTTTTTTGTTTGTTTGGGGTTTTTTTTTGTTGTTGTTGTTTTGTTTTGTTTTTGTTTTTAAAGAGACTTCCCCTTGCTAGGGAGGCCTGCTGGCACTCAGAGGAAGGGGAAGCAGGCTACCAGAATGAGACCTGATAGGCTGTGATCATATTGAGTGAAGGAGGTCCCCTTCTGTCACAGGCCTACGGGAGGGGAATAGGTTGAAAGAGGGAGGGAGGGAGGAATGGGAAGATACACCTGTGATAATGAGATGTAATCTCAATAAATTATTTAAATGAAAAAAATTTAAAGAAAGAAAAATAGCCTGTGACTGTCTGCATTCCTCAAAGTGCTTCTGTCTTGCTGCTTTTCACAGCTCTGTCCTTGCTTTGTAACAATCTCTTCTCCAGAAATTCAGAGATGAAAGGTTATGATGGCTTTGTTGAAATATCCAGAGTCAGAAAATGGAGGAAACTATGGAAATGGCTAAATGACATAATAAGGCATGGAGGTGGGTCTGTGAAAAATAGCCATGTGAGCACAGGCAGATCACGTGACCATCCCAAGTTCATGCTATTTCTACTTTGGAAAGAGGGGAACTCAGCTCCTGACTCAAGTCCAGAAAGCTTTCTATTAAACCAAAGGAAAAAAAATAAATAAATAAGTGAGCATGGGGAGAGAATCAAAGGGGGAGGAAAGATACGCCCAGAGAGATAGACAGACAGACAGACAGAAAGACAAAGATAGAGAGAAAGAGAGAAGTAGGAGAGCAAACAGTCAAATTCTAATCAGTCATATTTCTTTTCATTAATTTAAAAACCCTAAAGGTTGCAAAAATGCTCTTTTGCATCTGTTAGAGATGTTTTTCCACTTATGCCTATATAATGATTTTTTTTTCCCCGGTCTCTAAGTCCCAGGAACCACTCTTGGCTTTTTCTGTATCTCACATTGATCATAATCAGCAGCCTGGGAACACCATTTCTTTCCTTGTGTTCACTTCCCAGCTTCTGTATGCTCTAGTCTGTAGGCTCCATCAGGTTCAACTTTTCCTGAACAAGCATATTACAGCTCAGACACAGGAATGCAGAGTCTCCTCAAAGACAATCACCAAGGAAGAGGTTGCCGATTTATTCTAATGACACTGTGATGGCTCATGTCCCCGAGGAACATCCCTTTTTGCAGCTACATTTGATATGTGCAATTCCTTTAGTTTTCAATTGCTAAAATGGTGGTAAAACTGTACCCTTTTGAGGTTGGCTCTGATTTTTAGAAACAGCCAAAAAAAAAAAAAAAAAAAAAAAAATCAAGTGATGGTTTGCATCTAAAGCCTTTAATTTACTGACATTTCATAGTAGCTCATAACCTGATTCATTGAGTAACTCAAAAGTATTTGAACAGTTATTAAAAATACAGTAAAAGGACGTTTTGCTATGTTGACCTCTTTAATGAAGTATAGAACTCTATTCTTGCTAATCAGAGGAGGAAGATACTTCCTTTTTAATGGAGATATACTATTTATGCACCTTTTATGGGTTATGTTATAGTGGTTTTATATGTCTATATAATGTATAATAATTCATTCCTTCAAATATTAGTCTTTGGAGACTTAAAGTTTAATAGACTGAAATATACATTTTTTGGACCCATAGTTATCCTAATGTGCTAGAACACCAGAATTCCTCTCTCCTCTCTGTGCTTGATGCAACTTTATTTAGATTTTTTTGCTTTTTCCTTTCTTTCTCAGTCTCCAGTGACCACCATCCCATTAATTTTCTTCAAAATCAACTATTTTGTTTCCACAAATGAGTGCGAGAACATGTGGTGTTTGTCTTCCTGTGTCTGGCTTATTTCACTCAGTGATCTCCAGTTCCACCTGTGTTACTCAAAGTGACAGGATTCTATTCTCACTGAAAGTTAAACAACTTGCTGAGATGCATACGTCCCAGTCTGCAGCTGGGCTTTTGCCGTTATGGATGGTGCTACAGTAAACACAGGAGTGTAAGTGCCTTTTTATATAGGATTTCATTTCAGCTGGATACAAGCAGTGGAATTAATGAATCCCTTTGTCATTCTGGATTTGGTTTTCTGCGGAGCCTTCATGTTTGTTTTCATTCCAGCTGTTCTAATCTGCATTCTGGAATGTTCCCCTTTCCCCACTCCCACTCAGGCACTTACTGTTTTGTTATTCAGTAGTAGTCATTCTGACTGTAAGACGATAATGTCTCATTTTCCTGTTGATTTGCACTTCTCCTATAATTAGTGTGACAGCATTTTTACTCCTTATGATTCTTGGCTTCTTCCATTTCCTCTTTCAGAAACCTGTACTGAAGTCTTCAGTTAATTTTTAAATCTCATTTATTAAGAAATTCCACTTAGAGTGCTTACATGCTAACTGAACACTCTCTACACAGCCCAGGACAACCTAGCCCATTGTCTTATTCAGGGTTTCTACTGCGGTAATAAAACATCATCACTAGTAGCACCTTGAGGATGAAAGGGTTTATTTCATCTTCCAATTATCAGGTAAGGAACAGTTGTCACTAAGGGAAATCTGGGCAGGAATTTAAGCAGGGGAAAAGCCTGGAGGCAGAAACTGAGGCAGAAACCATGGAGGAATGAAGCTCACTAGTTCACTCAGGCTGCTTTCTTATAGTACTCAGGATCACTAGTCAAGGTTGTCCCCATCCACAGTGGGCTAGACCCTTCCTTGTCATTTATCAGTAAAATGCCCCATAGAGTTATCTAAGTGTGGTGGTTTGAGTAAGTATGGCCTCTATAGACTCAAGTGTTTGACTGTTTGTCCCTTAGCGAGTGGCACTATTAGGACTGTGGGTTTGTTGCTCTAAGAATGACTTTGTTGGAGGAACTGTCGGAGTGGACTTTGAGGTCTCCTGTACTTAAGCTCGGTCAAGTGTGGAACCCAGTGTCCTTCTGCTGCCTGCGGATCCAGATGTAGAGCTCTTGGCTCCTCCAGCACCATGGCTGCATACATGCTTTTCCCCATGATGAATGTGGACTAACCCTCGGAAACTGTGAGCCAGCCCCAGTTAAACGTTTTCCTTTATAAAAGTTGCCATGGTCATGGTGTCTCTTCACAGCAATGAAACTCTAACTATAAGAGAAGTGAGCACCAGAGACTGGAGTATTGCTGTGATAGGTCTGACCATGCTTTTGTTTAGACAAATGTGGATTTTGAGACTTGGTCTTAGTAAAGCAGTGGGTTGCTTTAAAGAAGGCTTAATGGGCCATACTAGCAGGAACATGGAAGACAGTGGTGCTGAGGGTAATCTGAACTGTGGAGGCCTACCTCTAGAAGTTTCAGAGGAAAATTTTAGTATGTTGCCTAGAGATTGTTCTTGTGGCATTTTGGTGAAGAATGTGGCTGCTTTTTGCCCTTGTCTTAAGAGTCTGCCTGAAGCTAAAATGAAGAGATTTAGACTAATCTCATCAGCAAAGGAAATTTCAAAAGAGCCTAGCATAGACCCTGTCCTGTGGTTCACTCTTGTGAAGAGCATTTCTATGAAACGAAGCAAGCTTAAAAAGGAAAAAATACAAAATATGTGGTTCAAGGATTAAAGAGGCACCAGAAAGTGGAATGGGGCTAAATCCTGTGTTCAAGGATATAAACAGACTAAAGGTATTAAATGGAATTGAGGGAGTGGTGACCTTGGGGCAAGATCCAACCCAGCTAAGCTTCCAACTTGTGAAAAGGAATTAAAGAAAATCTTAGGTCCAATCAGGTTGGTACACACCTTTAATCACGGCAGGAGGAGCTTTTAATCCAAGCACTCAGGAGACAGAGGCATGCAGTTCAAGGTCACTCTGGTCTACAGATCAAATTCCAGGACAGTGAAGCTTAGGCAGTGAAAAGAAACCCAGCAAAAATGAAAAGCTGGTGAAGATATAATAGAAAAAGGGGAAGGGAGTATGTTCAAGCTCCAGCAAGCAGCAGAACTTGGCAGCTTCAGCTGTGTGGTTCTGGATTTAGAATCAAGGATAGAAAGAAAGAGGTTAAAGAATTTCCTTGCTTGACTAAGGAAAGCAGTTGAGGCCAGGTGTATGACAAGAATGTCCTTGCATGGAAGCCTAGAACAAAAGGGGTTTTGGCGTCTCCATTCCCAAGTAAGGGAAATTGCTGATGCCAGACACGTGGTAAGGTGTACCTGAATGGAGGCCCAGAGAGGCCACTGCATGAAGCTGTGAAGTTGAAGTTGCTATGGAGACCTCAACAGGTTAAAGATGCTAAAGTATTAGGATACTTGTCAAGGAAGGCTGCTAATAGGCTAATAGGGAGTGGACCATCCCAAGAGAAATAAATGTGTTGCAGTGAACAAAGCTAAAAGGAGCTGAGATATAAAGAACATTTTGACATCAGACGTGGAGATGGAGAATTTGAAGTTTGCCCAACTGGTTTTTGGTCTTTTTTTTTTTTTTGGTCCAGTATTTTATATCCTATACCACAATATGTTGAATGTATGTGATCTGATTTTTTATTTTTATTTTATAGGGGATTAATTACAGAAAGGACTTTGAACTTTGGACTCTGATAGACTATTAGGACGTTTGAAGTTGTACTGAATACATTTTGCATTATGTAATGGCTACAATCCTATAAGGGCCAGAGAGTGAAATGTGGTGGTTTGAATAGGTATGGACCCATAGACTCATGTGTGCAAATGCTTGGCCCATAGGGAGTGGCACTATTAGGAGGTGTGGCCCTTGCTGGAGTAGGTGTGGACTTGTTGGAGGAAATGTATCACTGGGTGAGGGGGTGATTTGAGGTCTGTTATACTCAAGCTCTGCCCAGTGTGGAGCCCAGTCTCCTTCAGCTACCTTCGGATCAAAATGTAGAACTCTAGGCTCCTCCAGCACCATATCTGCCTGCATGCTGCCATGCTTCCCGCCATGAGTATAACTAACTAAACCTCTCAAACTGTAAGCAAGAGTCACTTCAATGTTTTCCTTATTTGATTTATTTATTTGTTTACTTATTTATTTATTATAATTTATTCATGTTACATCCTGTTTGTTATCCCTTCCCTCCCTCTTCCACCCTACTCCCCTCTACTAGACCTCTGACAGAGAGGGCCCTCCTCCCTCACCATTTGACTACAGCCTATCAGGTCTCATCTGGATAGCCTGCATCACCTTCTTCTGTGTGCCCACATGGCCTCCCGAAAAAGGGGAAGTGATCAAACTGCCAGCAACAGAGTTCGTGTCAGAGTCAGCCTCCACACAACTATGGAGAATGAGCTGTCTATTCCCTATATCTGAACAGAGGGTTCTCTGTATGCATTGTCCTTGATGTTGCTGCATCAGTTTGTACAGGCTCCCCTGGCTCTAGACCTGATGGCCTTGATGGTATCCCTTCTGCTTCTGAACCCTCTGTGTCCTTCCATTCCCCACTCTTCCACACCACTCTCAGCTCTCTGGCCAGAGTTCCAGCATCTGTCCAGATTGCCCACTGGGAGGAGTCTCTCAGAGGACATTTATATTGGGCTAATAGCCCAATATAAGTGAGTATATACTATGCGTGTCTTTCTGGGTCTGGATAATCTCACTCAGGATGATCTTTTCTAGTTGCCTCCATTTGCATGAAAGTTTCAAGATTGCCTTGTTTTTAATAGTTAGGTAGTATTCTATTGTATAAATGTACCACATTTTCTTTATCCTTTCTTCACTAAGGGACATACATCTAGGTTATTTCCAGATTCTGGCTATTACAAAAAAGCTGTTTTGAACATAGTTGAGCAAATGTCCTTGTTGTATGATGGAGCATCATTTAGGTATATGGCCAGGAGTGGTATTAGCTAGGTCTTGAGGTAGAACTATTCCCAATTTTCTGAGAAAGCATCAGATTGATTTCCAAAGTAGTAATGCAAGTTTGCATTCCCACCGGCAATGGAGAATGTCCCTTTGTCTGCATCCTTGCCAACATGTACCGTCACTTGTATTTTTGATCTTAGCTATATTGGTAGATGTCAGATAGAATCTCAGTGCCATCTTTATTTCCATTTTCCTGATGACAACTAAGGACATTGAACATTTCTTTAAGTGTTTATTGGCCATTTGATGTTCTTCTGTTGAGAATTCTCTGGCTCTGTTCCCCATTTATTAAATGGGTTATTTGGTTTGGTGGTGTTTTGTTTCTTGAGTTCTTTATATATTTTGGATATTATCACTTTGTCAGATGTAGGATTGGGGAAGATCTTTTCCCAGTCTGTAGGCTGCGATTTTGTTCTGTTGACAGTGTCTTTTGCTTTACAGAAGCTTTTCAGTTTCATGAGGTCCCATTTATTAATTTTTTATCTCAGGAGGATCAACATAGTAAAAATGGCCATCTTACCAAAATCAATCCACAGACTCAAGGAAATCCCTATCAAAATACCTACACAAGACTTTACAGACCTTAAAAGATCAGTTCTCAACTGTATATGAAAAAACAAAAGCAAAACAAAACAAAAAACCAGAATACCTAAAACAGTACTGCACAATAAAAGATCTTCCAGAAGAATCTCCATCCCTGATCTCAAATTTTACTATAGAACAACAGTAATAAAAACAGCATGGTACTGGCATAGAAATAGGTTGGCTGATCAATGGAATCAAATTGAAGACCCACAAATAAACCCACATACCTATGTTCACTTGATTTTTGACAAATAAGCCAAAACCATAGAATGGAAAAAAGATGACATCTTCAACAGATGGTACCTGTCTAACTGGATGGCTACATGTAGAAAACTGTAAATAAATGCATATTTATCACCCTGCACCAAGCTAAAGTCCAAGTGGATAAAAAGGCCTCAACATAAAACCAGACACACTAAATCTGTTAGAAGAAAAAGTGGGGAAGAGCCTTGAACTCATTGGCACAGGAGACAACTTCCTGAACAGAAAACCAATAACTCAGGCTCTAAGGTCAACAATTAATAGATAAGATCTCATTAAACTTAAAAGCTTTTGTAAGGCAAAAGATACTGTCAATAGAACAAAGCAACAGCCAACAGACTAGGTAAAGATCTTCCCCAGCCCTACATCTGACAGAGGGCTAATATCCAAAATATATAAAGAACTCAAGAAATTAAATACCACGCAATTAAAAAAATAGGATACAGAACTAAACAGAGAATTCTCAAGAGAAGAACATTGAGTGGCCAAGAAACACTTAAAGGAATGTTCAACATCCCTAGTTATCAGAGAAACACAACTCAACATGACTCTGAGATTCCATCTTACACCTATATGAATGGCTAAGATCAAAAACTCAAGTGATAGTACATGCTCCATTGCTGGTCGGAGTACAAACTTGTACAACCACTTTGGAAAGCAATTTGGCTTTTTCACAGGAAATTGGGATAATTATACCTCAAGACCCAGCCATACTCCTCCAAGGAATATACCCAAGATATTCTCCACCATACAATAAGAATGTTTGCTCAATTGAAGAATTGATAAAGAAACTGTGGTATATTTACACAATGGAACACTAAACAACTATTAAAAATAACGAAATCTTGAAATTTGCAGGCAAATGGATGGAACTAGAAAAGATCATCCTGAATTAAGTAACCCAGACACATAGATGGTATTTACTCACTCATAAGTGGATATTAGCCACATAATTCAGGATAACTACACTACAATACAGAGACCAATGCACCAATCAAGAATGATATATGATGTGGCCCTAGACCCTCTGCTCAGATGTAGTAGATAGACAGCACAGTCTCCTTGTGTATCCCACATATGGGGAGTAGGAACTACTTCTAACATGGACTCTGGCTCCCCAACTTTGATCACTTCTCCCTGGGAGGGCAGCCTTGCCAGGCCACAGAGAAAAAGGATACAGTTAGTACAAATGAGACATGATAGGAAGAGGCCAGATGTTAGGGGAAGAGGGCTCTCTGTTCTGAGGAATAGGAGAGGGAGAGAAATGGGGTGAGGGAGGGAGAGCATATTGGTAGGCAATGAGGGAGGGAATACAATCCCGATGTGAAGAATTCAAACTGCAGAATAAACAGGTAATTTATACCGGTAATCCCACTACATGGTAATAGCTCTGTGACTGGCTGAGACATGAATATCTATATATAGACAATGCTTCTTGTTGGCTACAGAATCCCTGTGAATTTTTATTAGATGCCATTTATTGTATGGCATGAATGAAGATTTACATAGGTCTTTTTTCTGTGCATACAAAGTACAGAGAACCAGCCTTAATTGCTCTGTGCAATACGCACACTTTATACATTTATTGTTTTAGGATTGTATAATGCTTGTGAGAAATTGTATGTTTTAAGAACAAAAGAACTGGACACTGATGCTGGGTCAGACTTGAAAGACTCATTTCTCTCAGCAAGCTGGACACTGACATCCTGCATCCTTCATGTTCCAGGACCAAGTGTTTCAGTTGCTCTGCTTCATCAGAACAGGACAGCTTCAAAGAAAGCTTCCAACCCCAATCGGTCCAGGTTTCAGACTGTCCTACAGAGGACTCTAATTAAGCCTAGAATTTCTCAACATTTAGAAGCTGAACCACAAATGCTAGTCCTAACTTGTTCAACCATTTTCCCAATTTAATTTGAGTCCCTACAAAGGTTTTATGTATCTGAAATCAGCCAGAAGAAACCTTAACAGAACGATGCCCATTTCCTTTAAGGGAGGTTGGGTAGGGTTTTTGTTGCTTTCTTGAGTGATAGATGTTTATTATCACTGGGAGTTGGTTATAAGTTATTATTTGTCTTATTTAGAAAGAAAATAAGATTGGACTCTGAGATATTTCTCCCTTCCTTTATCTTTCATTCTTATGTTTGGATATAGTGGTTGAAAGAAAGAAGGGTGAATATTGAAATATATAGGAATGACAGAACAAAAAGTAGATTAATGAGTCTACTCTTCAATTTAATGCCTTAGTTGTTACTCACAAGGTTAATTTTAATTTACTGCTAGAGAATTATAAGTTTAATTTCAGATGCATTGGTATAGAATTCAAATGTAAGATTATTCTATAGATATATTATGTATATGTCTACTCTAATATGTGGTATTGTATCCATACAACTCAATTATAATAGAAAGTTTACTTCCAGTACTTTGAAAGTGCTATTTCAGGCTGTTTAGGATAAGTAAGTTATATAAGTTAATTGTTAGTTGATCAAATCATAGTCATATCAATTAATAATCTATTTTTATCACAAGAATATACATTCTATGTATAACAGATAGATATGATTTTATAGAAAGATAAGGTAAAATAGTTAGATAAGGTCTTCAGAAACCTCAAAGACATACAGAATTTGGCATTTAAAGATGTTTTCATTATTTTAAAGATTCATTGACAACGAGGCAGGTTAACTCCTGGCAACACCCAGCCTACCTCAAAGAAGATGATGAACTTCCTTATGGAGATGGCTTCATATGTGGCAAGCAAGCCATTGAGAAAAATGTCCTCATGTCTGCCACAGACAGAATTCTGCCTAAAAATGGGCAAGCTTGGATGCCAGCAGAGTTGATGGCCAGACAGGGTAAACAAGTACTCAGTGGTTTCTGCCTCACAAATATGTCTGTCAGATATATTGGACCTAAAAGCTGAAGATGATCTCCAACATTATAGAGAGTTTTGGGTGACTGTTCAGACACCAAATTGTCTCTGTCATCTTCTCATTTGGGACGCTGCTAGCTAACCTGAACTTCCTGTATACTCTGGTAATTAATGTTATTCCTTCTCAAGTCTTTGATGGGGTTGAAGATGAGATAGTTTAGTTTTAAAATTAAGCTTAGTTGTTTAGGGGTTAAAATATTTTAGGTGTAGATAGATGTTTTAAGTTGATAATGATGAGATAGATTAGATATTGATTTACATTCAGAATTTTAGACTCACCAAGATAGGAAAGATGTTTTCCTCAAGGCTGCCAAATAAAAATAGCCAAAACACTATGAATGTAACATTTATATAATTCCTGATTGATTCATAGTTCTTCTTTATGTAGGTGGTTTATTGTATATATGTGTAATAATATAAATGTATATATATTTAATTAAATAATTGTTGAAAATGCAAGAGACAGCACTTTCTGGCAAAGATGTGGAGAAAGGGAAACACTCCTCCATTGCTGGTACGACTGAAAACTTGTACAATCACTTTGGAAATCAATCTGGCAGTTTCTCAGAAAATTGGGAATGGTTTTACCTGAAGACCCTGCATATACCTGAAAGATGCTCCAGCATACCACAAGGACGATTGCTCAACTATGCTCACAGCAGCTTTATTGGTAATCGCCAGAAACTGGGAACAGCCTACATATATCCATTCTTAAATAAACATTTCCTTTTAGGTTACGCATAGCTTTGCCGGTCATGTGAGATTATTATGGATGGCATACAGTTGGGTCTTCTTTTTACAGTAACATCAATTCAGAAAGGCAGTGACTTTCGATTGGTAAATATAATCCAGTTACATTGAAGGTTGTCATTTTTATTTTTAATTAGCATACAAAGTACTATGTTTCATCATAACATTTTAATACAATTTTTTATTATCCTTCCCATCCTTCTTTCCCACTTATACCCCTTCTATTTCCAGTAGCCTCTTCTCTCCTCACAAGTTTTCTCTTGTCCTTTTTGTCTTCCTTGACATGCCTCTTCCCACTCTCACAGTCACCTTTCTGGTTTCAGGATTACTGACGACAATTTTTGACAGAAACTTCCTCCCATCATTTTGTATTCTGCTTGTTTTGTAAATTATGTACTCCCTTATGCCTTCCTGTTTACGCCCATGATGTGGTAGGCTTACATCACACTAAGGTGTGATCTCTTTTCCCATCCATCCCTACATTAAGTTTTGTACACTGGCGTATTTTCATGGCATACCAAACATGATCATGTTTAGCAACATTTGTCTCTAGTGTAAGACTTTACTTTGTGACTAGATGGTCTATAATGATCCCATCCCCCAGTTCTAATTATCATTTCTCCATCCTTCATAAGAGCTTCTTGTTTGTGGTTTTGTGTTATGTAAGGGTTTTGAATAAAACACCCATTCTCATTTAGCCATTAAAGTTTCTGCTCAGAAACCTGCTGTAAGTCTAATTTTCTTGTATCTAGCTCAATGCACTCTCTCCTTGCTGCTTTTGGAACTCTGTC